>NC_058132.1:159971193-160072609 GCF_016433145.1 Gracilinanus agilis | reverse complement strand
ACACACACACACACACACACACAGAGCGAGAGAGAGAGTGTGTGTGTTAGAGAGAGAGAAGTAGGTCAGTCTTTGCAACAAGTCTATTAAGAATTTCATTTCTAGAATTCATAAGGAAGTGATTCAAATTTAAGAATAAGAACTATAACCCAACTGATAAGTGGTAAAAAAAAATAGGAATACACAATTTTCAGAAGCAGAAATTCAAGCTATCAATAACCATATTTTAAAAATGCTTTAAATCACATAATTCAAGAAATAAAACAGCTCTGATGAGCAACCTCACACCTATCATTGGCAAAAATTAAAAAAATAAAATAAAATAAAAAGGAAAATCACAAATGCTGGAGAAGCTAAAGGAAAACAGGTACACTAATGAATTATTGGTAGAATTTTTAACTGATCCAGACATCCTGAAAAGCAATTTGGAATTTGACCCAGCAATGCCTCCATCTAGTCTATACCCCAAAGAGTTAAAAAAAAAAGAGAGGATAAGGCTCTATTTTAGCCTTTTTTATGAGAGCGAAGTATTGGAAATTAAGAGTATACCCATCGACTGGGGAGTGACTGAACGAGTAATGGTACATAAATGTAATAGAATATCAATGTGCTGTAAGGGGGAAAGGGATAAGGGAGTAGACATGTATAATGCACCTACTATGTGTCAGGCACTGGCCTAAGAACTTTTTACAGATATTATCTTATTTCATCCTCACAACAATCCTGCAAGGTAAATGCTATTCATGTCCCCATTTAATAATTGAGGAAACTGAAGCAAACAGAGGTTAAGTGGTTTGCCTAAATTCGTATAGCTAGAAAATATCTGAGGTCAGATTTGATCTTAGCTCTTCCTGATTCTAGGCCAGACACTCTCTGCTATGCCACAAGGTGCTTGTATAAGAAATTATTAAGGAGATAGTTTCACAGAAAACTGGGAAGACATAGGTGAATTAAAATAAAATGAAATGAGAATCAGGTAAACAATTTATACAATAACACTATTATGAAGACCACTGGCTAGAATGAGAAGCCTAGAGTCAGGAATGCCTGAGTTCAAATCTGACCTCAGACAGTTACTAGCTGGGTGACACTGGATGAGTCACTTCACCTTGTTTGCCTCAGTTTCCTAATCTGTAAAATGAGCTGGAGAAGGAAATAAAAAAAAAACAAACTCCAGTGTCTTCATCATAAAAACACCCAAAGGGATCATGAAGATATGAACATGAATGAAAAAGACTAAACAACAAAAAGACCAACCATTCTGAAAGACTTAGAAACTCTAGCCAACTCAATGCCTAACCCCATTTTCAGATCAAACATGATAGTCACCTCTAGATGAAGAAGTGACATACTCAAGAGGGTAGATTGAGGTATATGATAATAAAAGACACAGCCAATGTTGGAATTTGTTTCATTTGATTACATGTCTTTGTGATGGGTTTTATATTTCTTATTTTCTCAGTGGGGTAGGAGTAGTGGAAGGACAGGGAAAGGGAGAGAATTCAGACCTGAATTTTCTTTTTTTAATTTTAAAAATAGATTTTTATAAACATCCTTTTAATATAGGCTCTTTTTTGGTTACATGGTGCTAGTTACGACCTCCCAACCCTTCTCAGCTCAGGGACCCTGCTGTCAACCACTGTAAGGAGTGAATCTGTCAAATATTTGTAGAATAATAAATGAAGAGTAACAGGGAATAAATGTGAATTTAAAGATGGGGAGGAGAAGAATAGTCACATGGCAGACTGTTACACTGAAAAACCAGACAGCCATAAAGCAAAAATATTCATAATGAATCAATTGTCAGTTGGGTTAACTGGAAGTGAATGGAGTGCCTTCTGCTGAATGAATGTAGTCCAATAATGGAACAAGTCTAACTCAAAATGGTGTGAGAAATACGACCATATGACCATATGTCAATCAGCCCTTTCTTTTTAAATTTCTCTTCAGCCATCACCCATACAATTGCCAGCCAAAGACAAGCTGTGGAAGAAATCCAGGGAGGCAGTCACTTTTAATATGTCTAGACAATTGTTCATCTGACTTTATCCATATCTGCACAGTATTCAGAATTAGAAAATCAGGCCACTAAATATACTGCTAATTATAGCCACAGTCAGATGAGCTAAATCCCAAAGAATCCTGGGGCTGAAAGGGAGCTCAGAAGGTCCTCGGGCCCATTCTGGAAAATGGCTAGAAACATTTTTTTTAAGCCCACCTTGCTAATAGGAGACGTCTCTCATCTTTGACAACAATTTCTTCTAATTAATTTGAAGCTCTCCAGCTAACATTGCATCCCTTTCCATTTTGAACTGTTATCAAAAGAACTGACACAAGTGCAGAGGGCAAGGATTGAGTATTATCTTAATTTTGTATCTCTCCCAGTTCTAACATCACATATTTACTCTGACGACAATACATACTAAATAAATGTAGATTAAATTGATCTCAATAAGCAGATCTTCAAAGAAGAATTCTCATATTAGGAACATGGCAAAGTGTCATGTACTGATACTACGTGAAATAAACAGAATCTCCCAAAATCCAACAAGAATTTCCATTGTCATCTGAGGCATTTTTTAAATTCTGCATATTATTGGGCCTCTCAATCATTTTAAAACTACTAAAAACAATTTCAGTTCTAGAAATGGATAATGGGGCAGGTCCCCCATTTTGGCAGAAAGTTGGTGGGTAATTCTGGGGCAAAATTTTGTACACATTTTCAGATGAAGTCACGGTAACAGGTTTCTCTGCTTCTCTGTTTTTCTTTGTTATCAGGGAAGGTTTGATTTTGTGTTGAGAGAGGAAAGGGAAGTCTTTCTAGAAATGACTGTGATTTAATAACAAAAGTCATCAATAAAACTTAATTTTACATACATATGTGTGTTTCTGATAGGATTTATTGCTACAGATTTCTTTTAAGGAACAGATAGATAACTATTTACCTGTAGGTATCTAGATAATAGAAAGGGAGTTGCCATTACTTCATCAGACTATGATTCCTATCTTGCCAAACCTATTCAAATAGGGCCAAAATAAGAGCTTCCATGTATATGGAACATGAAATCTGAGAACTCAATTAATTAATTACTCAGGTACTCAGAGAAATTATTATTATCTCTATTTCATAATAAGTAAACTGAGGCTTAAGGGTGAAATAACCTGTCCTAAGCCAGTAAGTAGCTTACAGAGTCAGTAAATTACCAAACCAAGACACTAATATTCTACCATTAAAAACCCAGTGTCTTTCCCCAACATATTTTTTTCTCTTCTACAAATTAGTTAAACTGATAACAAAGCAAGGTACAACCTCTTCATTTCTCCTTTTCTATTAGAAGAGTCTAGAGAAATGTCACTTAATACTCTAAAAGAATTTTTGCTACAATCTTAGAAAGTCTTGCCTTCTGCAGTTTCACCACTGGAGGGACTAAAACCCAGCAATATGCCCAACTGTGCACCCCTTTGGGAGAAATCTTCAAGACTGGATGTTTTACCTTTCTCAGTAAGCAAATGTTCTGCAGCATATTGCCCCCAGAAAAACACCACCCTCTGATGTGTTTTGCTTATCCTGTGGTTACCTTTCTAAAAATATGTTTCTGTAAAATCTCCCTCCTGGGCTCATAAGCCCACGGGCTGGGTTAATGAGTGTGGGAGGCTCTCCTCCCTCAGAGAGAGACTAGAAGTTGGGGGTGGCAATAGGGATGAACCAAGAAAGTAAGAAATGAATCTACCTGCCCCTATGAGAAGGCTAAAGGTGGGAAGTCTCTAAGGCCTGGGGACCTCCCTGACTTGTCTGCCACAGCTTCTACCTCCTCTGAGGACAGAATGAGGCTAGAAAATGATGCAATCTTGCTGGGAATGAGGCTTGGGATTTTTTAAACCTATAAAGAGATGAAAAGTGTTCATAATTTCTTGTGGAGGTGGATCAGGCTGAACCAGGATAGGTAGTTTCTTCAGACAGATAATGGCTGTCATCTATGAGAAGCAACAAAATAGGGTACTAAAAGCACTGGACTAAGGGTTAGAAACGTGATTGGGATTCCTAGTTCAACTCCTTTTAGCTGTGTGAACTCAAGAAGTCATTTTGGACCTCATCAACTATGTAAAATGGAGATAACATAGTTTGCTCTGCTTAACTCATACAGTTCTCTTAGAGACGTGACAAAGGTGTAATCATAATGTGCTCCATAAATGTCAGCTAACATTATTTAAAAGATTTGCTACACCTTTATAGCACCTCTAAGTAGAGTAGGGACCTTAGGAAAACTGCAAAATGGACAAAAGTGAGGACAGGTCCTTCCTGATTCTATAGCCAATTGTCAAAGCAGTTTCAAAGAATTTCATTTGGTGATAAGAAATTACATTTATATTGTGACAAGATTTAAAATGTGATTTGCTCAAGTCACATAGTTAATGCTCAATCATGCCCATTTGATACATGAGAAAACTAAGGCTCCATGAGGTTAAGTGGCTTGTCCAGAAAAATATAAATGAGGGAGTTTGGCCAAGATAAGATCTAAGGTCTCTTCTGGTCTAAAATTTCTGTGCAGAAAGTGCCTTGGCCCTTTTACTTTTATGTCGGTGTCTGAGAGTCACTGAGTAAGGGAAAGATAATTATTCTACCAGTTAGAGTAGACACTACAAAGTGGATACAATGGGAAGAAAGCAAAATAAGAAAGAAAAAAGCTTCATTTACACTCTGCATTATGGTCACCCCACCTATGAATATATATTTGCAAACTAGATTAGAGTGAAAAAAGAAGAGTAGGAGGAAGGACTCACTGTCAAATGTCAAGTGTTAAGCAAATACTTTGAAGTCTGACAATTGTGACTTCCGGTAGCTTCAAAATATATCTGCAGAAATTGAAGCAGAAAAAGAATGAAGAAGGAAAGGAAAGGAAGGAAGGTGAGGCAGAGGAAAGGGAAAAGAAAGAAAAGGAAAGGGAAATCTTCAGAACAAGGAACAAAAAGAATAAAGAGAGGTGGAAGGAGAAGGAAAAAAAAGAAAGGAAAGAGCTCAAGATATAAAAGTATTATGCTTTATAAAAATATTCAGGCATTATTCAAGACACCTGGAGGTGTAATGGAGGCATTTCATAGTAAGTGAACAGGAAGGCAATTATCAGGAAAATCTGTGTGGCATGGCATCAAGGTGAAGGAAAATATCACTGATAGACTTTGGATCTGATCATCCTAGAGCTGATCATGACTTTACTGACAGGTAGAGTCGTGCCATCTGCCTTTAAGGAAAGGAGTTGGTGGACTCTAAGTGGAATGAGGCAGACATCTTCAGAATGACATAATCTCCTGTTTTGTTTTGTTTAATTGAACTTTGTACAAGAATTTTCTAGTGGGCTGAGGGAGGGAGAGAGGAAAGGCATTGAGAAGTGATGATGAGTGAGGAAAAAAGAGTATCAATAAAACTATTTTTAAAACATAATCTGTATGTTCTGGAGTCCTAAAATAAAATATAGTCCACAGTGCTATCTGCATGGTTACCACATAACATGTGTGCATTGGTGACAAGACTCATAAATAGACCTTTGCTTGGGTAAGAGGGTTTTGAAGGCTCAGGGTAACCTACAACAGTGGTTGCTTAAGAACTAGATGAGCTTTGTGTGAGACTGAGTGCCTCTGGGAAGAATACATGAATGGAATAGAAAATCGAATTTAGAGCAGGGTTGTAGACATTTGACATTGTACAGGAATTGGCTAGGATTGACTTCATCTAACCCAAACCTATTCTAAGTGCTGATGGTGGAGGCTTATTAATCTTTAGAAATGCAATATTATCAGTCTTCGGTCCATTCCTCTTATATCTGGCTGACTCCTTTTGCATGATTCATTTTATTAATTATTATTTTTTCCTCCAAAGCTGTGCCTCTAGTGGTTGTGTCTTCAATTGGGTTCCCTAAGTAATATGACCATTTGGAGTATTCTTCCTCTTCCCTATTCTAGAAGCCATAGATACATCCAAAAATAGACAAAATTATAAAGGAGCTGATACTGGTCCTTGGCACATTCCAACCTCCCTTTCTTGGGCTCTCTCATACCATTGCTCCCTCTTCTCAGGCCTCTATCAGACTATTAGAGTCAGCTGTGGTCAGAGATAGCAATGAGGTCATTGCTCACAGGATCACCAGCTGGAGAACTTCAGAAAACTTCAGAAAAAAGATGGAGAGTAAGGTCAGGTGCACAAGAGTAGGCATTAATATTTCATGTACTCCCAAAGAATAACTACAGTGGCCAAATGAGGAAACGTTTTTTTGAGCTCAATACATTGTTAATTGCCCAAGTACTATGCACCAAGCTCCCCCTTTTTTCTTTAGAAACAAGCTTTTTAATTAAATTTTATTTTATTTTCAATTGAAAATTATTTCCCTCTCTTCACCCTCTCCTTCACCCACTGAGAACCAAGATATGATACCCATTATACATATCATGTAAAATATATCACATTAGCCATGCCCCTAAAACAAAAAGCAAGAAAAATAAAGAAAAGAATATGTTTCAATATGTACTGTGAGACCATCAAGTCTCTATCTGGAGGTATATAGTATTTTACATAATGAGTCCTTTGTAATTGTCATGGATCATTATATTGATCCCAGTGGCTAAGTTCTTCATAGTTGATTATATCTTAAGTACCTAATATATTCCATTTATCAGTCACACTATGTCTTTTCCTGTATCTAATTGTTTTGATGATTGTCACTTTAAAATATAGTATGAGATCCAGTGCTATTAGGCTCTCTTCAACTTTTTTTTCATTAATTCTCTTGATATTCTTGGTATTTGTTCTTTAAGATGAATTTTATTACTATTTTTTCTAGCTCTATCAAATAATTCTTTGGTAATACAATTGGTATTACACTAGATAAGTAAATTAATGCTGGGGGTACTTATTAAATTGGTTCAACTTACCAATGATCAATTAACATTTTAATTTTTTTAAACATTTGTTAATATTTATTTTTTAGAAAAGTTAACATGGTTACATAATTCATGCTCTTACTTTCCCCTTCACCCCTCGAGCTCCCCCCGCCCATGGCTGATGCGTATTTCCACTGGTTTTAACATGTGTCATTGATCAAGACCTATTTCCAAATTGTTGATCATTGCATTG
Organism: Gracilinanus agilis; assembly: GCF_016433145.1. NCBI lineage: Eukaryota > Metazoa > Chordata > Mammalia > Didelphimorphia > Didelphidae > Gracilinanus > Gracilinanus agilis. The sequence continues at coordinate 160,065,483 of NC_058132.1, read as the reverse complement.
GTGTGGTAGTTTCAAGTCTACATCCCCAATCATGTCCGCCTCAACCCATGTGTTCAAGCAGTTGTTTTTCTTCTGTTTCCACTCCTGTAGTTCTTCCTCTGAATGTGGGTAGTGTTCTTTGTCATAAGTCCCTCAGAATTGTCCTGGGTCATTGCATTGCTGCTGGTACAGAAGTCCTTTACATTCTATTTTACCACAGTGTATTGGTCTCTGTGTACAATGTTCTTCTGGCTCTGCTCCTTTCGCTCTGCATCAGTTCCTGGAGATCTTTCCAGTTCACATGGAATTCCTCCAGTTTATTATTCCTTTGAGCACAATAGTATTCCATCACCAGCATATACCACAATTTGTTCAGCCATTCCCCAATTGAAGGGCACACCCTCATTTTCCAGTTTTTTGCCACCACAAAAAGTGCAACTATAAATATTTTCGTACAAGTCTGTTTATCTATGATCTCTTTGGGGTACAAACCCAACAATGGTATGGCTGGATCAAAGGGCAGGCATTCTTTTATAGCCCTTTGAGCATAGTTCCAAATTGCTAGCCAGAATGGTTGGATCAGTTCACAACTCCACCAGCAATGCATTAATGTCCCAGTTTTGCCACATCCCTTCCAGCATTCATTACTCACTCCTTCTTTCATTTTAGCCAATCTGCTAGGTGTGAGGTGATACCTCAGAGTTGTTTTGATTTTCATTTCTCTAATCATTAGAGATTTAGAACACTTTGTCATGTGCTTATTGATACTTTTGATTTCATTATCTGAAAATTGCCTATTCATTTCTCTTGCCCATTTATCAATTGAGGAATGACTTGATTTTTTTATACAATTGGTTTAACTCCTTGTATGTTTGAGTAATTAGACCCCTGTCAGAGTTTTTTGTTATGAAGATTTTTTCCCAATTTTTTGTTTCCCTTCTGATTTTGGCTGCATTGTTTTTGTTGATACAAAAGCTTTTTAGTTTGATATAATCAAAATCATTTATTTTACATTTTGTAATTTTCTCTAACTCTTGCTTGGTTTTAAAATCTTTCCTTTTCCAGAGATCTGACAAGTAAACTATTCTATGTTCACTTAACTTATTTATAGTTTCCCTCTTTATATTCAAGTCATTCACCCATTCTGAATTTATCTTGGTGTAGGGTGTGAGATGCTGATCTAAACCTATTCTCTCCCATATCATTTTCCAAATTTCCCAGAAGTTTTTGTCAAATAGTGGATTCATGTCCCAAAAGTTGGGCTCTTTGGGTTTATCATACACTGTCTTGCTGATGTCACTTACCCCAAGTCTATTCCACTGATCCTCCCTTCTGTCTCTTAGCCAGTACCATATTGTTTTGATGATGACTGCTGCTTTATAGTATAGTTTAATATCTGGCCCCCTTCCTTCACATTTTTTTTCATTATTTCCCTTGATATTCTTGATCTTTTGTTATTCCAGATGAACTTTGTTATAGTTTTTCCTAATTCAGTAAAAAAAGTTTTTCAATAGTTTGATAGGTATGGCGCTAAATAGGTAAATTAATTTGGGTAGAATGGTCATTTTTATTATGTTAGATCATCCTACCCATGAGTAATCAATATTTTTCCAATTGTTTAGATCTAGTTTTAATTGCTTGGAAAGTGTTTTGTCATTTCTAATTTTTTAGATCTAAATTTGTATTAAATGTTTTATGTTGTGTTCATATAGTTTCTGTGTGTATCTTGACAAGTAGACTTTGAAGTATTTTATATTGTCTGTAGTAATTTTAAATGGAATTTTTCTTTCTATCTTTTTTACTGGCTTTTGTTGGTAATATATGGAAATGTTGGTTATTTGTGAGTTGTCTTATAGCTCACAATTACACAAAAGTTGTTAATTGTTTTGATTAGTTGTTTTTTTTTTTAGTTGACTTTCCAGAGTTCTCTGCAAATGCCATCATCCACTAGGTTCCTCTTATGCTATGTTGTGAATCCCAGTTATAACAGGTATCCTCAGAACAGAATAAGACATCAGTTCATTGTGAGGGAGAAATATGGCTAAACTACCATTTAAACAACTAATGTCTACTCTAACAACAAAGTAGTCTGGAGCCATGAATGAAATAACAAAGCATTTAATTATGATTGAAGGGCAAAGTAGATAATGGAGAAAGGGAAATAGGAACATTTGAGAGGGAGAAGAGATCATTTGACCATTCAGTTCAGACTTCAATGAAGAAAGAGGATCTGGAGAAGAATTGAATTTCAATCCTATGTGGAGGTTATACCCACATGAATTTCACTGTCTTGATGTCAGGCAGAAAATAGAAAACTAGTTTGCGACTGCATTCTCAGAATCCCATAGGTATTAAAGAGAAGTACCCATTTCAATAAGTACACCAATTTAAAATAACTAAAAAGTTCCAAAAATAGTTGAGGTTCAGTCTATCAAAGCACATAATTCTTTCAAAGGTTCAATTGCAAAATGTTTTGAAAATGAACATAAATGACTTGACTAGGAAGATGCTCATGGCTGGTCCATGTTCATATAACAAAAATGACAATGTCACCCAAGTTAGAGTTTTTTAAATTTAAATTTAGGCATTTCTAAATCTGTTACATTAAAATACAAAGTTAAATTCCTCCTTTTCTCCTCTCCCCCTTTAGAGGAGGCAGCATTTAACAAAAAGATATAGGTACATATGTATATATGTATATGTATACATATATGCATATATATATATAAGACCATATCTTATTTCTATTTATCATTTCTTTCTATGCAGGCAGATATACACAAAACATTCTTCAAAAATATTTCTGTTGCTATATATAAAGTTCTCTTGGTTCTGCATGTTTCATTCTTCATAATTTCATGTAAGTATTTGTATGTTTTTTCCAAAATTAAACTATTAATTATTTCTTATGGTACAGTAGTATTCTATCACAATCATATGCCACAACTTTTTTAGTCTTCCCCCAAAAGATGAGCATCCCTTCAATTTCCGGTTTTTTTCTACCACAAAGAGAGCTACTATAAGTATTTTAGAACATGTAGGGTTTTTTTCTTTTTTCCTTGATCACCTTAGGATATAAGCTTAAGAGTGATATTGCTGGGTCAAAAGATATACCCAGTTTTATAACTGAGCATAATTACTAGATTGCTTTTCAAAATGATTGGATCATTGTTCCACCAACAATATATTAATGTCTCCATTTTCCCACATCTTCTCCAACATTTGTCATTTTGCCCTTTTATCACTATAGCCAGGCTGCTAAATGTGAGATATCTCAGTCATTTAGATTTGAATTTTTCTAATCAATAATGATTTAGAGCATTTCTCATATAGTTATATATAGCTTTGATTTCTTCATCCAGATACTGTCTGTTCAAATCTTTCAACTATTTATCAATTGGGCAATGATTCATATTCTTATATATTTGACAAACTTCTCTATATATGTTAAATATGAGACTTTTCTCTTAAGAAACTTTCTACAATAACTTCCCCTCTCCCAAGTTACTACTTTCCTTCTAATCTTGTCTACATTGGTTTTATTTGGACAAAATTTTTTTTTCAATTTTAATTGTCCATTTTCTAACTTACTATGCTTTCCACCTTTCATTTATTCATGAATTCTTCTAGCTATAAATCCTATAGGTAATATGTTCCCTGTTCTAATTTGCTTATGTCTCCCTTTATGCTTAGGTTATGTATCCATTTTGATATATTGGTAAATGGTGTAAGATATTGGTCTATATCGAGTTTCTGTCAGACTGTTTTCCAGTTTTTCCAATAATTTTTACCAAATAGTGAATTCTTATTCTAAAAACCTAGATCTTTACTTTTTTCCAATACAAGATTACTATAAACTTTTATAACTCTTTGTTGTATGTCTCTTCTATTCCACTGATCTACTTTTCTATTTCTTAACAAATATCAGATAATTTTTACTTCTATAATTATAAAAACCACTCTGATTCCTTCAATTTCTTTTTCTTCTCTTTTTTGTTATTGTTAGCATTTCTAATCAATGTTAAATAATACTGACGATAATATGCATCCTTTTTTCACTCCTGATCCATTGGGAAATCTTCTAGCTTATACCCATTCCAAATAATGTTTGTTTATGGTTTTAAGTATATACTTTTGATTCTAAAAGAAAACACATTGATACCTATACTTTCAAGTGCTTTTTGATAGAAATGAGTGTTGTATCCTGTCAAAGGCTTTTTCAGCATCTATTGATAGTATATAATTTTTGTTGCTTTTTTTTGCTGACATAACCAATTATGTTAATAGCTTTCCTTATGTTAAACCATCTTTGCATATTTCACATTAATATTGTTTGGTCATAATGTATAATCTTTGTGTTATATTGTTGTGTTCTCCTGAATAATATTTTACTTGGGATTTTTGTATCAACATTCATTAGTGAGATTGGCCTCTCATTTTCTTTCTCTATTTTTGCTCTTCCTGGTGTAGGTATCAGCCATATTTGTGTCATATTTATTTCATAAAAGGAGTTTTATAGATATCCTTTTTAAACCATTTTCCTAATTAACTTATTTAATGCTGGGATTAGATGATCATTAAATATTTGGTAAAATTCACCAAAATTCCTTTTGGTCCTGATGCTTTTTTCTTAGAATATTCATTTTTTGCCTGTTAAATTTATTTTTCTAAAATAAGTTTATTTAGATATTCTGTTTCCTTCTATATTAGTCTATGTAATTTATACTTTTGTTAGTATTCTTCCATTTCACTTAAATTGTTAGATTTGTTAACATATAATTGGGCAAAATAATTCCTAATAATTTATTTTATTTCATCTTCATTAGTGGTAAATTCATCCTTTTCATTTTTGATGCTAGTGATTTGATTTTCTTCTCTCTCTTCTTTTAAAATCATACAAATCAATGGCTTATCTATTTGGGGTTTATTTTAAAACTTAATCTTAGTTTTATTTATTAATTCGATGATTTTCTTACATTCAGTTTTGTTCATCTTACTTTTGATTGTTTTATTTCCAACTTGATATTTTGTTGCAGATTTTTAATTTGTTCTTTTTTCTAGTTTTTTTAAAAATTCTATACCCAATTCGATGATATGTTTTTTTTAATTGACATAAGTACTTATAGATACAAATTTTTTTTCTAATCACTTTTTGGGTATGTCGTCTCATTATTTTCCTTAATAAAATCATTTATTGTTTCTATGACGCTCTTTTACCCATCCATTCTTTAATATTAAGTTATTCATTTAATTTTTATTCTGGATTTTTATGGTCCCTTATTAAATAAAATTGTATGGCATTATGATCTGAAAAGCATGCCTATAATATTTCTGTTTTTCTGTATTTAAGTAAAAAGCTTTTGTAACTTAACATATGGTCATTTTTTTAAAGGTACCACGAGACACAGAAAAAAGGTATATTCCTTTCTATTCCCAGATATCTAATATATCTAACTACCTAAGATTTTATTTATCTCCTTGATGTTTCTTGTTTATTTTTGGTTAGACTTATCCAGTTCTGAGAGAGGAAGATTAAACCCCTCCACTATTATAATCTTTTTATAGATGTCAACCTGTAACTCCTTAACTTTTCCCTAAAAATTTTGCATGCTATTACATGCGAAGTTAGTTTTCAATACTTTAACAATTAAACTACCAAAGTGATACTTGACAGATCTTGTTAAAATTGTGACAATTAATTTGGAAGAACAAAAAGTCAGGATACAAGTTTATAACTGTTTGCTTATTTTTAAGCTTTTCATAACTCATTTTCATAACTATTTCATTATAACTGGCTTATTTTTAACCATGTTTTTTATGAATGGAAATTCTGAGAAAGGATTGATAGATTTTACCATACTGGCAAAGTAGTCCAAGGCACAAAAAATTAAAAATCCCTGATATACAAAAAAAAAATGGAAAAGGATCTATCTGTCTGTCTGTCTGTCTATAGCTATATCTATATCAGCTCTTTTTTATGATGGCAGAGGATTGGAAATTGAGAGAATGCTCATCAAATAGAAAATGGCTGGAAAAATTGTGGCATATGATTGTGATGGAATATTATTGTACTACAAGAAATTATGAAGGGGGAGATTTCAGAAGACATATATGAACTGATGCAAAGTGAATTGAGCAGAATTACAATTACATTATAAACAGTACCAGCCAAGAACCTATAGCATGCCCAATGGCTACACCCTGGTAAAACTGTCTTGGCAGACTAAATAACTGACAGGCCTCCAACTCATCAGGAGTTAGGGGGACATCTACTCCAAGTATATGAAGACTTCCCCTGGTGGAATGGAAGCATGAAAACAATATGCTCCAATGGTAGGCCAAGAAACTGAAAAGCTTTTACACAAACAAAATCAATACATCTAAGATAAGAAAAGAAACAGTCAACTAGGGAGGAAAATCTTTGTTTCACATTTCTGTTAAGAATTTGGTATTAAAGATATATAGACAAATAAGAGAAACATATGGGTACACTAATAGATTATTGGTGAATTGTGAATTAGTAGTAAAACCACTCTGGAAAACATTTGGGAATTATGCAAATAAATCAACTAAACTATCCATAATCTTTGACCCAGAGATTCCAGTCCTAGGCATATATTCCAAAGAGTTCACTGATAAGAAAAAGGTCCTTATACACGCCAAAATATTTATAACAACTCTCTTTGTTATAGCTAAGAATTTATAACCAAGTAGATACGCATTAGGTGGGAAGCATCTATTATGGTAGATGAATGTAATGAATTAGTACTTCATTTAAAGGAATGACAAATATGATGAATAGAAGGAAGTAATGACTTTGTCACAGAGTAAAATAAGCACAGGCGGGAAAATAATTTCTAGAATAACCAAAGCAACATGAATGGAAAGAACAATCAAAAAACAACCAAAACTGAGTACTGAAGAATTATGAAGAAACTTTTCCTCAAAGATGAGATAAGAGAAGATGCTTCCTCTCAGTTATCTACAGAAATGGTAGGATAAGGGCAGAGCAGTCCATCTGTGTGGAATATTGCATATGGCAGATTAATCAGTCTTTTCTGAATTATTTTTTTCTAATCTTTTTCTTTTCTCTTAAAAAAAGCTTTTGTTTTAAAGGATGGATTTCTTTGAGGGAGTTATCAGGGGAAATCTAGGTGATATAAAAATTTTAAAAAATCAAAGAAAACTCTAAAATTCTGCAGCCACCAGAATAAGTTCCAGAAATGACTTCTTTTCCTTAAATTTTAGATACCTAAAGTTCTTTGTTGTAATATTATGGAAAGGTCACTGAACTATAAAGTTAGTCAATCTGAGTTCAAGTATCTGCTCTGCTTCTAATTTTGTGATATTGGCCAAAACACACACACACACACACACACACACACACACACACACACACACACACACACCCCAAAAACAAAAGTCCACCACCTTCTCCTTTTGGGGCTTTGATTCTCTTAGCTGGAAAATGGAAACTTTGAAACAGATAAACAATAGGCTCTCTTCCCACCCTCACTTTCTTTTTTCCTACTGAATGTTTGTAGGATGACAAATGGTTGGGTAGAAGATCCCTTGATCAATTTGAGTTCTCCCCATGCCCAAACAATTTGACAAAATTTTAGTTCTGCAGTCTGCATATAAATTATAAATTGTTGTAGTCATATAGTACACTTCAACAGAGAGAGATTTATTTATTCAGGTGGCTGAAATTATGCTTCAGAGATATGGGGCTGCCTCCGTAGGCCTGTTTGAATAAGGCTTAGAAGGACCAACTCTTAGGAGGAACTCACCACTCTGTGATCTTTAAAAATAAGCTGTGAAACAGCTTTTCCTCCTTTTTCCCCTGTACTCTCCCTTGGACTTCCAGAGTTGTCATTGTTGAGTTGCTATACTTCATTTTTGAAGAGCACCAGTGACATCATGGAGGAATATCTTGATTTCCAGACCAGAGCAGAATGTATGCTTTTGGGGTAAAGGGGATAAGTCAAAGAAGAGGTAGGAGAGTAGAGAAGGGTATTTCTTCTCTCTCATAAAGAGCAAAAAAAAGTAATTTGCAGGAGAATCACAGGGTGAATAGCATACATTTATTTGCTCAGGTGAATATAGAAGGGGGACTCCTGGACTTTTAATTCTTGGCTGCATTTTTTTCATTTTACTTGAGTCCAGGGAAGAGTTCGTGTTCCTTTCTAAAGTTCCCAAGAAATCAAAAGTTTTTTAATTTAACAGACAGGCTCCAATCTCCTATCCTAGATGGAAATTCCTTAAAAGGGTTAAATGAATGTGGAGAGGTGTGTATTTATAGCAGCTTTTTTTTTTTTTTTTTTTTTTTTGGTAGTAGCAAAGAACTAGAAACTAAGGATGACCATCAGTTCAGGAATGGCTGAACAAATTATGGCATATTAATGTAATGGAAAACTCTTGTTCCATAAGAAATGATGAAAGGGATGGTTTCAATGAAACCTGAAACTTGCGTGAACTAATGCTGAGTGAAGCTTGCAGAATAAGGAGAATAATTTATATAATAACAACAACACTGTAATAACAAACGATTTTGAAAGCTTTAAGAACTTTGATTATCCTAATGGCCAATCATGATCCCAGAATACAATAAATGAAGCATGATATCCATCTCCTGACAGAAAGTGATGGAGACACAGTACAGATTCACATGTATGTTTTTTGGATATGGCCAGTGTGGAATTTGTTTTTCTTGAATATGCAATTTGTTACAAATGTCTCTCTGTCTCTATTTCTGTCTCTGTCTCTGACTCTTTCTCTGTCTGTCTGTCTCTCTATCTCTCTGTCTCTCTCTGTCTCTCTCTGTGTCTCTTCCTCCCTCTCTCTGTCTCTCTTCCACTCTCTCTCTCTTCATAACCATATCATGTTCCTCACTACCTAGTAAATCACATTGGTTAGATTTCATTCCCCTTTCCAGGGTTCCTGGGTTCTCTTAGGAGGCTGTAAGGTATATAGGTTCTCTATAAATGGTTCTAACCCCTATTGATGATGTTTCTTCAAGTGTAGGTGAGAATCCCTGCACCCCATCTCCATTTTCCACTAATAGTCAGATTCAATTTTTCAAAGGAATATTTATTTCAAAAAGAATAATCACAAATATACAAACTTACTCCCCCAACACGTAGGATGCTTCATCTCCCTCCTCCTTGAAGGAAGTTAGATTCATAGTTTAGTTCAATTCCTATAGAACAGTCCCAAGTTCCAAGTCCAAAATCCCCCTGTGGAACAAGTGTCAGGCCCCCTGGTTTCTCAGTGCTGCCTGGCCAGACCATCTCTCTGGCTTGGTTGGCTGGCTGCACCATCCTGCCACGAATCTTGGTTCCAAGGTCAACATCCTTTGAACTCCTTTCTGATAAAGATAATTACCTGCAATTGGAACTGAGAAGTACAAATGAAATGGAACAAGGCAAATACCCCCAGCCCATTTATTTGAGCCAAAGTAAAAAAAGGAGGGAGAGCAGAAGTTCCTTTCCCTCTCACTGTTTCAATTCATAATACCTAGGCTTTGGGTAAACTGGGGGGATTGGAAAAGGCCTCTTGGAGAAAATAGAATTTGAGTTGAGTGTTTAAAGAAGCCATATATTCTAAGAGCAAGAGGTAGAGAAGGAGAGGATTGGAGGCTTCAAAAACTTGCAAGTGTTATATAAATACTGTCATTACTAGCAGTTATTGTTACATAATTATGGTTAACGATAATGGATAAAGCCATATAATTGAGCTGTCCTGCCTTAGCCAAGAGATGAGTTCTCTAAGGTATTTCAGGAAGGGTTTTCATTTGTGGATATCAAGCAATGGTTGATAATGACTTTTCATTTTTCATTTAATGATATAAGGAAGCTGACCTTGCCCCATCATTTCCTCAGCAGTGAACACTGGAGAAAATGGCCAATGCTTATTTTTCCTGGAAATCACCATGGGCTTTATTCCAGATTGTTCCAAATTCCCCAACAAATGGAGCATAATTGCCAGTAAAACTGACACAAGAGTTTTGGCTGTACCAAGAGATAGGGAGCTTCCTAAGAAAAGTACCAGAACTTGTAGATATCTATCTTGGCCCTTCCAATCATCTGTCACCTGGAATTTTTTTCTAGATCAGGCTTTCTTAAAAGATCATGATATCCTCTTGTTTCTTATTGGGCTAGGCAGGCTGAACTTAGGCCAAGCTGAGAAGCATATGAATGATATAGTGTGTTTAGGATGCTAGGAAGCTCACATTGCCCCTCAAATATCTCCCTAATCCAAGAGAAAAGAACATATGCTGCTGTACCTTAAATTTTGTTTTTGGAAGTTCTAATTCACCCTCCTCCAAATATGAATAGTTCTATTGAGAAAACCACCATCTTGTAGTCACTCAGGATCTCAAATTTGGAAGCATCTTTACTTCTCTTCACCATTTCTTTCTCTCCATTGCTCCCTTTCCATCAATAGCCAAGTCTTCCAAATTCTACCTCCACAACACCTCTCACACCCATTGCCTTCTGTCCATTCACCTAGTCTTTATGCTAGAATAAGCCTTCTTTGCCTTTCTTCTGGATGACTGTAATCATTTCTTAATTGGTCCTCCTTTTTCCAGTCTCTCTCTTCTGTAATGAATACCACACATAGCTGCCAAATTGACATTCTGAAAACATAAATCTGACCATGTCATTCCCTTACTTAAAACTTTGCCCCTAGAATGAAATGTAACATCCTCAACCTGGCACTTAAAGACCTCTGGAATGATTTCATATTGCTCCAGTCACACAATCTCCTTTAAGCACCAGCTGACTTATATGTTCTTCCCCACATATGGCATTTCATGTCTTTGTAAAAGTTGTCACCCATGTCTTGAACTCATTCCCTATTCACCTCAGTCTCATAAACTCCCCCTCTTCTTTCAAAATATAGTTCAGGCTGAATTAAAATTCTGATCAACACAATCATGAATCATGTGACCAAAAGAATGAAGATGAAACATACCATTTACCTCCTGACAGAGAATTGATGAACTTAAAAATGCAGCGATATTAATTTTCAGATGTATCTAACATGGGAATTTATTTTTCTGGACTACATGTTTAGGGATTTGTTCTTTAAATTTGTTCAATGGGTGGTTGAGTTGTGGAAGGGATGTAATAAAGAAAAATCTTATTATTCAAAAAATTAAAGTTTTTAAGAATGCAAATACCACATTCTACACAATATCTTTCTTTGTCTTATGCTACTCTCAAGTTGTTAGCTCTCTCTTCTTCTGGAAATCACTTCATGTAAGGATTTTGTTTTGTTTTGTTTTCAATGTGGATTATGGGAGATGAAAAGAGGAAGGAGATTTTTGTATATTGAAAAAATTAATTTAATTTTTTGGCAATTACTATATATATCCTTTATATTTACTTGGCAATGCATGGCATCACATCTTTCAACAGAATGTAAGAACCTTGATGTCAGACGATTTTTTTTATATTTGAGCAACTATAGGGATCAGAAAGAGTCATGAAGGAGGTAACATTTTAACTGGCCTTTATAAAAAAGAGTTAGAGATTTCAAAATGTATAGGTGAGGAGAGAAAACATTACACTGATAGAAAAGTAAGTCAGTCAGTCAACTAGCATTTATTAATCACCTACTATGTGCCAAGAACTGAGTTAAAGAAGCACTAAAGATACACAGAAAGTGAAAGACAGACCCTGCTCTCAAGGAGATCACAGTATGAGGGATGAAGACAATCTGCAAGGTAGTTATATAGAGATAAACTCTATTCAGGATATGTTGGAGATAATCTCAGAGGTAAGGCACTAAAATTAAGGAGTGGGAAGGTCTTCTTGCAGAAGATGAAACTTTTAGCTGAGACTTTAAGGAAGCCAGGGGAAGCTAGGAGGCAGAAATGAGGAGAGAGATGGTTCCCAGAGTGGGAAACAGTCAGTTAGCCAGCCAACTAGACAGTTAATAAATATTTATTGAGAGCCTACTATGTACCAATCACTGTGCCAAGGGCTAGAAATATAAAGAAAGATAAATCAATGAAAATGCCTGGAGTTTCACTGTAACATAAAAAGAATGAGTGAAAGTCTAAACTAATAAACTGCAGCCAGATTGTGAAAGACTAAAAGCAAAAGACAAGAGCTGAGAGAGACAAAGGCACAGACAGACAGACAGACAGACAGACAGACAGACAGACAGACAGAGAGGTAAATACATGATAGAAGAGAGACAGGCAAAGAGAGAATGATAAATAGATGGTAGAAGAGACAGACTGACAGACAGACAGAGACAGAAAGAGAGAGAGTGAAATAGATGATAGGAGAGAGAAACAGAGACAGAGACAGAAACAGCGACAGAGACAGAGACAGAGAGACAGACAGAGAGAGAGAGAGATCGATTTTACCCCAATAACAGTAAGGAAACACTGAGAATGTTTGAGCAAGAGTGGGATACAATCAGACTCATGGTTTAGAAACATCAATTTGGTCATTTTAATTGGTTAGAGCAAAGATTCCATAGTGAAGAATATTCAATAAATCAGTAAAAATTTAAGTCCTTGTCATGTGCCAAGCAGTAGGCTAAGTGCCAGGTATATAAAAAAGAGGCAAAGGGGGCAGCTGGGTAGCTCAGTGGAGTGAGAGTCAGGCCTAGAGACAGGAGGTCCTAGGTTCAAACCCGGCCTCATCCACTTCCCAGCTGTGTGACCCTGGGCAAGTCACTTGACCCCCATTGCCCACCCTTACCACTCTTCCACCTATGAGACAATACACCGAAGTACAAGGGTTAAAAAAAAAAAAAGAGGCAAAGGACAGTCCCCACCCTCAAAGAGCTTTCAATCCAATGAGAGATACAACATGCAAAAAATATACACAAAGCAAACTATATACAGGATAAATAGGAGTTAATTAGCAAAAGAGGGCACTGAAAATTAAGAGTATTTGGGGAAGAGTTCCTATAGAAAATGGGATTTTGTTTTAGTTATTTGGTTGTTTCATGCTGAACAGCCATGCAAATCTTATTTGTGATTTTCTTGGCAAAGGTACTGGAATAGTTTGCCATTTCCTTCTCCAGTTCATTTTATAGTTGAGGAAACTGAGGCAAACAGGGTTAAGTGACTTGCCGAGGGTCACACAGCTAGTAAATGAGGCTAAATTTGAACTCACAAAGATGAATCTTCCTGACTCTAAGCCAAGAATTCTATCCATTGCCCTCATTTTAGTTGGGACTTAAAGGAAGCCAGAGTGGTCAGTAGTTGAGATGGAAGAGAGAGAGCCTCCTAAGTGTAGGGGAAACCCAGAGAAAATGTCCTGAGCTGAGAGATGAAGTATCTTGTTCATGGAACTGCCAAGAGGCCAGTGCCACTAGATCAAATAATGAGACATGAGGTTAAGGAAACAGCTCTAGGAGAGCATCTGATAAAGGGACCTTGTAGACGAGGCTGAGAGTTTGGATTTATTTAGTAGGCAATAGGAAGATTAATACACAGTTCCTAAGGTAAGGCAGTGCAAACATCAGAAGTTTCTGGTCTCCCTTAAAAGAGTTCTTCCACAGGTGTGTTAGGCCCTGATTTGCTCAGCTTCATTCCTTTGGCTCCATTCTTTGGCTCCCTTCTTTGGCTCCATTCCTGATCCTTTGTCTCGATATACCTCATTGCATCCCCTTCTACTTCCATTCTGGGGAACCAGCTGCACTATGTGAAGAAAAGGGCCCTGTCACGGCTGTCTCTTGTGTGTTATTGTTAGTGTTACGTTACAAATCCTGTTTCCATGCTGGGGTCCCATGGGGGTCATAACCAGAAGAGGTCATGATCCTGTCAATAAACAGAACCCCAATCCCTAACATAACCACTGCACATTAGCTAGGGCTTACCCCCTCGGATTTAAACCTGAACATTCCCTGAATGCTGGATTTCTCTGCTCATAAGCCTCCCTGACTTGCTTTGGGGATACAGAACCAAAGAACACGATTACTGAGCAAGGGCTAAATAGGTAGTTGTTATTCAATCATTTCAGCTATATTCAACTCTTTGTAACACCTTTTGGAATGTTCTTGGCAAAGATACTGAAGTGGATTTGCCATTTCCTTCTTCAGCTCATTTTATAGATAAAGAAATTGAGGTAAACAGGGTTAAACCACTTGACCAGGGTCACACAGCCAATAAGTGTCTGAGGCCAGATTTGAACTGAGGAAGTCTTCCTGACTTTAGACCCAGCACCCTATCCACTACTGCACCATCTAGCTCCTCCCTATTAAATGGATAGAAAGCAGTATATAAAACCCATATATCACCAGCTTCTATTTAAAATCTCTGATCTCCCCCATATAAGGCTGATGCTACATCCTAGTATTGCCCTCAAAGAATCATAGAATCTCAGAATACAAGATTTGGAAGAGATCTTAGAGGTCATCTAGTCTAGTCCCAAAACAGATATATGGATCTTCTCTCCACCATCTCTTATGAGCCTGATTATCCCAGCTTCTGCCTCAGCACTTCCATCACTGTCTCATAAAGTCACTCCCATGATACAAGACTACACTTATTAGAAAGTTCTTCCTCATGTTTACCCCAAATCCTATTAACATCTGCCTTGGTTAGTACTTCCTTAAGACAAAATTAATCTAATCCATCGTATTTCAATTTTTTTTTAAAAAAAGCTATCATGTAAGATAGTGTGACAATGGGGGGTAATGTTAGATTTGGAGTTAGAGGATCTGAGTTTGACTTTCAGCACTACTATTTATTATTTATGAGACTTTGGGCAAGTCATTCAACTTGTTTAAACCTCAGCTTCCTCATCTATAAAATAAGGCTCCTAAGATTTCTAGTCTCTAAAGTTAAATATCCCCAGCCATATCAACCAGTTCTCAATAATTAAAAAAATATCTTCTTTCCATTAAGCCCCATCTCTCTCTTAATTGTTATTTTCCTTCAGAGAACCTCTTGACTTTGATATTGGATCATAGCTAAGGCACTTATTGTTTTATCAGAACAATGTCAGTATAAATGTGGACTCCCCATCTCTGCTTATTGAAACACTCCCTGTATTTTTTAAAAACTTTTACCTTCCATCTTATGTATTGGTTCCAAGGCAGAAGAGTGGTAAGGGCCAGACAATGGGAGTTAAGTGACTTGCCCAGGGCCGCACAGCTTGGAAGTGTCTGAGGCCAAATTTGAACCCAGAACCTCCTGTCTCTAGGCCTGATTCTCAATCCACTGAACCACATAGCTGCCCCCCAAAACATTTCTTTTAAGTCAAGACCCAGCTGAGATTGGACCTGCATATGAAACTTACCTTCCCTCCATCTAGGAATGATCTGTTGCTTTTCCAACATGTCATGGTAGTTCATCTGCATAGCCCCTTTGTACTTATAATTTCCTTATTTTTTATAATTATTTTCATACTTATTTTAGCTCTCCTACTGGATTACAAGCTAATTGAATACATTGTCTTATTTCAACTTTATATCTCCTTTCCCCACCCCATGTCCAGTGCTTTGTTCAATATGTTGCTCACAGTAGGCATTTAATAAACATCAGTAGAATTGTTTTACATCCAACTGAGGGAAATAGGAATAAATAATAGCTAACAGTTATATGACACATTCTATGTACCAGGCACAGTGCTAAGCATTTTACAATTACTATCTCATTTGATCTTCACATCCACCCTGGAAGGTAGTTGCTATCAAAATTCCAATTTTACAGTTGAAGAAACTGAGCCAAACAAAAAAAAGTTGTGACTTGCCTAGGGACTCAGATAATAAACCTCCAAAGTTCCTGACTCCAGATCTAGTACATTTTGTACCACCTAACTGCCTCAGTGCCTGGGACCACAGTGAGTTTGAATTCAACTTAAACTCCTAAGCTTAGAGATAGCAATTATGTCTCATCACTGGTCCGTTAGCTCAAAGAATTCAATTCAACTTCATTTTTCCTCAGGGTAATGGATCAGAGATCTAGAGCTGAAAGGGACCTTAGAAGCCATCTCTTTCAAATTCCCTATTTTATAGATAAATATTTAGGATAAATTATATAGATAACTGAGACACAAGGTCATTCAATGATTTGACCGAGATCACACAGCATCAAGGAAAGAATTTGTTTTCAGATCTTCTGACTCCAGAATATGTCCCTGGCAGGGGTGATGATGGGGGATGAAGGTGATAGTACTGTATCTCTAGAGAAGTATATCCCGAATCTCTGTAACTTATGGCTTCTACAGATTTGCTGGATGGATAAAAAAGCAATTTTATTCATTTGTTTTATTTTATTTTGTTTGTTTTTTACATGAAGGGTACTTCTGAATCACACTATGTATCACACAGTATGTGAGAAGCTGAGTATATAAACATGAAAACGAAACACTACCTACTTTCAGGTAGCTTACATTCTATAGGGAAAAACAATGTAAGTACATAGAAGTACATAAAAAAATAAATAGAATATAATTCGGGAGGGGACTAATTAATAGGGGAGATCAGGTAGAAAGTGATGTTTGAGCTATACTTTGAAGGAAAAGGGGGATTCTGAGATGTGGAAGTCTAGAAAAGAATGTATTCAAGGCATGGGTTTAGCTTGTGCAAAGGCACACATAATTTGTGGGAATTTATCTTTTCTGAACCTCAATTTGCTCATTCGTAAGTTAAACTAGATGATCTTTAATGTTCCTTCCAAATCTAAATCCTATATGATTGATAGTGATATCAGCAAAAAATAGAGGAGGGAAACTTGGTGATACTAAGCAGGATCAGGCTTAGAAGTAGGCAGTAGTTTATATGGTATATAATACAGCTGACTATCATGCTACTTGCAAGTCCATCTTTAAAGATTCTTTGAAATTTAAAAAGACTCCAAATTACAAAACGTGTATTAAAATGCTTAGATGTAAAATTCCCCATGTTTCCAATTGGTTGGGATAAAGAAGAACTTCTTAACAATTATAGCTACCTCCAAATGGCTTGAGCTAGCTCATGGGGAAGAGAATGCACGGGTGACCATTTATCAAAGATGTTATAGAAGGGATATTATAGATAAGATATTCTGGCAGCTTAGGTAGCTTAATGAATAGAGGGCCAGGTCTAGAGTCAGGAAGACCTGAGTTAAAATCTGGCTTCAGATACTTATTAGCTACGTGACACTGGGCAAATCACCTAACCTTATTTGCCTCAGTTTCCTCGTATATAAAATGAGCTAGAAAAGAACATGACAAACCACACTAGTATCTTGGCAAAGAAATCCCAAATGGGGTCATAAAGAATCAGACAACTGAAACGACCAAACAGCATAGAGGGAATTGTGGTGGTATTGAACAGAGTTTGAAAAAACTAAATCATATCCAAAGTCAGATAGAAGACAAGCAGAATGTGAAGTGGAAGAGAGACCTCCGAGGGACAGGGGCAATAAGGGTGGGTTGGACCAAGGAGGATGAAAAGGAAAGTGAGAGGGCTCAAAGGTAAACTTCACCAACCCCACTCTTTTACCAAAGGTCAGCCATGAAGGCAACTTTTTCTCCACTCTGACCCATATTTTCATGGCACAAGAGCCCTAGAAGGTAACAGGACCACCTATCCCACCCCCGAGCACTTGTACTCCAGCTTGCTGCCATAACCACAGGGGTGGTCCCAGTTGTTGGGGCAACCACAGGAGAGTTCTGGGAAGAAGAGCTAAGAGTTTTGTAGTTTCCAGTGAAAAGAATATTGTATTAGAAGTCAGAAGATCTTAGGCAACTCATTTTAGTCTGTCTGAACCTTGGTTTCTTCCCTTGAAAAAAAAAAAGGTTTAAGATGGATGATAAGATCCCAAAAGATCCTTCTAGCTTTCATATTGATTAACTCTGTCAGGTATACATGGGTGTGGGAGAGCTATAGATGGCTAACTAAAAACTACCAGCTCTAAAACTCATCATGTGATGAGTACATTGGAGAAGGCCCCTTTCCTAGCAATGGCACAGGTCAAAGAACTGGTCACATTCCCAGAAAAGATCTCTCCCAGGACCAGAAAATGTACCGCGCAGTGGCCACTGGCCACAGCTCAGCTTCCTGAAGAGGCAGCGAGGAGGGGACTCTGGAGGTCAGGTATGAGTGTGCAGCCGGTTGCGTGTGTTGGTTTACAACAAAGACTATACTTAATTGGCACAAATGCAACAATTTTATAAATAGCCACAAAGACTCAGGGTTTTTATGATTAGCTTGTTTTTAGTCCTGTGCTTGACCGCTGCCTGCATTCAACTAAGTAAATATTTCTATGGTGATAATATACACAGTCACAATGGCCATTATTTAATGTTAATACAAGTACCATATGGGATATCTTATCATGCAAGGAGCCTGGGGCATAATAAAAACAGATAGGAATAGATAGGCATGGCAGGCCTTGTTTTACAGAAGGCCTGATAAAACATCTGTCTTAAATGCTGGCTTTGGGAGTGTTTATAGATCAATGACTCCCTTAGGGGATCTTTGGGACCAGATCAGAGAGCTAGGGGTTAAGTTTCTTCCTTTTACTTGCCTGATGACCTTGGGTAAGTCTCTAGGTAAATGGATTAAACATACATGCCTCAATGTCCCAATCCTTCTTCCCTCCAGGGAGAGTCAAAGATGAATTAACACCTGGTAAACTCTTTGGGATACAAATATAGACCAAAGAGAGGAGACCTAAAAATGTACCTTATTATTGAGACCATTTGATAAATGTTTTCTTCCTGATTTAGGAGGAAGAAGAGGTCAAGAATATTTCTCTACTGTCAGAACTGCTTTTCATGTCTGAGGAAAGAAAGTCTTACAAATAATTATTCAGACTGTTTGGTGTCATGGAAAATATAAAAGGCTTCTAAGCCATCTGGGTTCAAATCCTGATTCTAGCACTTGTCCCTTCCATGACCTTGTGTGGTCACTTCACCTTTGTGGGCCTCAGTTTCCTCATTTGTAGAGCGAGGGACTTGGATAAAATTCTATCACTGATTCTCAAGTTCCTCATCTATAAAAGGAGGATGTTGGACTAGATGGTTTCTAAGATTACTTTCCAAGGAGGCATAATGGGAAATAAAAATGAAAGTCTCATCTTTTTTTCTTTAGGTTATAAAAAAGTATGATTTTTCAAAAGTATGGTAGAAAAAAAAGAGTTTTTGACTATTCCCAGACCTGGTAAAGACATAAAATGCTATCATTTGATTCTTCTTTGTAGCCTAAAAAGAATGCATCATATGTGAATAGAAAATACCCAACTAAGTCAGTTGTTTGGAACTCAAAGAGGATTTTCCAATAGAAATGATGTTAAACATGGTCAGTCACTTCTCAGGCCACAACACAGAAGCCTAATTAGCTGATAATAATATACTTGAGATTTTCTGCTACCCTAATAATACTAAAATATCTAAACACAACATGGGGCCATGTTTTAGGGTAAGCTGTGCTCAGAGTTCCTATCTGAGATATCAGGAACACAGCTCTAGTCCCCTGCTCCCTGTCCCTGACCCATTCTCCATCCATGAGATCACAGTTTTCTCCTCCACTCACTTCCACCACCTGCAGGGCAGTGGGAACAAAGATTCCCCCAACTCTAAATCACTCTGATAGCTAGCCTGGCTAGGGGCAAGGGCTTCAGAAAAAAAGGAAAAAAAAAAAAAAAAGGTTAGGAGGTGGGGGAAAGGAATGGGGGGGAGAAGAGTTAGTTTGGTTCCTGTTTGGGGTAAAAGAATAGATAATAAAAAGCAGTGGCATACTAGAGCCTTCTTTTTAGTTCCAGAGGGTTCTTTTTTGATTTTTTTTTAAACGCTTACTGTCTTAAAATTGATGCTAAGTATTGGTTCCAAGGCAAAATAGTGGTAAGGCCTGGGTAATTGGGGTTGAGTGACTTGCCACCCAGTTTCATATAGCTAGGAAGTATCTGGGCCAAGACCCAGAAGTTCTTAACTTGGATCCTGTGAGCTTCATTTTTTAATGAAGTTTCTTTTTTAACACTGTGTATTTTATTTTATACATCACTAATATTACTCTGAGAAAGGGTGCCATAGCCTTCACCAGACTGCCAAAGGGGTCCATGAACAAACAACAATAGCAAATAAAAACCCAACCCCTTAGAAACATATCTCAGGCCTGGCTGAATTCCTAATAACATCCTTTCTTTTCTCCCACAGGACCTAGGGAATGGCTTTTCAGCTTCCCTTTTGGAGCCTTTATAGGATTTAGGTCTAGAAGAATATTGAAGCCGTACATTTGGAAAAGGAAGGGATGGATCTTCAAGACCATCCATTTTCCATGACCACCATCTATTATTGCTTTTGATCAAAATTTCTCTTATAGCCTACACTGTAGAAAAATAGAACCCAGTAACACATACTGGTGATATTTGGAAAGTGTTTTTTAGTTTGTTTTTTTCCCCCAATTAATGTCCATAAAGGAAAAGCAAGATTTTAAAAGGTTGTTTCCTATATAACATCCTCTTTCATCACTTCCACATCTTTATCTCTCACTTCACTTATTCCCTGTAAAGTAAGACCAGTTCTAATGAGCTTCAGTAAAGCAATACCTGAGTAAGATTCACCCCTATCTGAGGAAACCTAGACCCATTCTTTCTCAGCTATTTAGTCAGAGGAGATAGATGGGGTAGAGACAAAGACTTTGGTGTAAAGAGGAAGATGAGGTTTCTAGATGGGGTAAGATGGGGTGATGGGATTAGAGCTGCGAAAGATGAAGAAGAGATAAACATTAGAGCTGGGAGATGCTAGCTACAATAGTGGAAGCTGAGGGAAGGCAAAACTTTGGGACTTGCCTGTGGGAGACCACATAGACTCAGCTGAAGGAAGAAGTAGAGTAAAATCTCCAACTGAAGGGACTTCAGAAAACTTGGAGGGCAAGATAAGGTTCTTGTGGGCTTTAAAATAAATATTTCCACAAATCAAGATAATTCCTTATTTATCTTCGTATCCTGGAGCTTCCTTGGTACCAAACTACTATAGCCTACTGCTCTAGCCCCGATTTCTCTCTAGTCAACCTTGGTCCTTGGTAGGTTTCTTGGCTTTGGTTCTCTACTTCTACAACATAGCTAACCTGTATATGTTCTTTTGTGTTCAACTTGTCTTTCAGATTTTTCAGGTTGGCTTATTCTCACTATAATTCTTACCTACATGTAGAGAAATTTTCCAGCTTCAACCCTCTACCCTGGTTTCAGATTGGCCAAAGATGACTCAAACAACAAGATGAGCCCTGCTTAATCTTAGATTCTTGACACCAAGGGAAACAAGATGTCAGTCCCCTCCCTCCTCTCTTTCAATCATTTTCTTTTTTCTTTTTTCCAGATTAATACAATTTTTATTAATTGTTTTCTGATATTTTGCCATCCATGTTCTATCTGTAAGATCTCATATTACATAGGTAGTACATGTGATATCATGTAATATATAAGTCCATGTTCATCACATTATGAAAGAAGACATATTTCTTATTTTAGAGAAAAATTCATGGAGGTAATAAAGAACATTATGGTTCAATCTGCATTCTAACTTTCCTTCTATGGTGGTGGGTAGCCTTTTTAGTGATGAGCTTTGGATTTGTCCTAGATCCTTGCAATACTGATAATAATTAAGTTATTCACAATTGATCATCATACATTATTGCCATTATATTCCCCCTCTTCTCTGATCACCACCACTATTGTTACTACCAGTCTTGCTACTGGTAATCTTCACCTGATTCCTACTTCCTCCCTTGGACCAAAGGTGAAAAGTACTAAATGAGGAATAGGAAACTAACCCATATAATATCCAGCAAAGTTGAGAAGAAATGTTGTTTATAGGACAGCCTATTAATTCTAACTTCAAAGAAGCTAAATTCAAATCTTGCCTTTGATGCTTACTATCTATGTGGCCTTGGGCAAGTCCCATGATCTCCCTAGATCTCAGTTTACTCATCTGTAAAATGGAGAGGGGGATAGAATAGATAGAGTCCAAGATCCTCTCTAGCTTTTTAGATGTTTGGTCCTAAAATAGGGATTATGAATCTTAAGTGATGGTAATAGAGGGGCATTAAGAGTTCCATTCCCCTTTAAGGGGCATATTTAAGTCTAAGTGCCCAGGAACTGGGAACTTTTAATGGGGAATTGTATGTATTTCAAAGAACTTTCACATATTGTCTGACTTCACTGACCCCACAAGCCTCTGGACTAAGTAGATAATGACCCTCTGTAAGACTTAGTTTTCTATCTAGACACTTCCAGAAATAAGTAGTCTATTCTAACCAGTGATTGGGAAAAACAAACTAACACAGGGCAGAAGCAGCAAGGCATACAAGTAGTCAGACCTGCTCTGCATATAAAGGCAAAAGGTTGGCTGAGCATTCTTATAGCCATGAGTTGAGGGAGGTACCTTTCAAACAGGAGAGGCAAATAATCAAATATAGAAGAGGTTTAAGGTGGTGCCATCATCATGTTCCTCTTTTCCAACAATACACAATCTCAGCTGGGAGAAGGGATCTCATCAGAACTGATTCCTATCAGACAATTGAGACATCCCTCCAACTCAGATGGTACAGTGAATAGATGCTGAATTTAGAGTCAGGAAGAGCTGAGTTCAAATGCTGTTCAGACATTTATATGATTGTGGGACCCTGGGCAAGTCACTTAAACTCTTTCAGATTCATTTTTCTCATCTGTAAAATAGGAATAATAAAAACACATACTTCAGACAGTTGTTGAGATAATCAAATAAGATAACATGCATCAAACACTTTGAAACCCCTAAAGCACTATAAAAAGCTAGCTGTTATTATTATTAATTATTTGTGTAGAATTTAATACTTGCAAAAAGAAATCAATAAGTATTTCTGTGGAGATAAAATAGAATCTCCAGCATGTTTTAATGATATAATTGAATCCATCACATTATTTTTCTACCATCTACATCAATCTGAGAACACTGTGTTCTTAAAGAATTCTTGCATGGCAATGAAGGGACACAAACCAGTGAGTAAGTGGAGAATCTATTTCCATATCCATGCCCCATACCCATTTATAGCTACAGTTGGAGGAGGCAGTGTGGGTCAATAGATAGAGATCACTGCATCTATAATCAGAGGACCTAGGTTCAAATTCTAACTCTAGCATGTTTTACAATACTATTTATGGCAAATTACTTAACATATCTGCGTCTCAGTTCCCTACTGTTTTAAATGAGGAAGTTGGATGAACTCTAAAATCACTTCCAGCTCTAGATCAGTGACCTTTTTTATTGGTCCCTCTCCAGGGAGAATACATCTTAAGGAAGTAGTGTGATAAGGTGAAAAGAGCACAAGTTAAAAGTCAGAGAACTGGGTTCAAGTCCTGGTTTTTCCCTTAATAGATGTGTGACTTGGAACACATCACTTCTCTTCCAAGGGTTTCAGTTTCCTCATTTGTAAAATAAGGGAATTAAATCAGATGACCCTGAGGTCCTTTCTAGCTCTCGCATAGTCAATTTCTGATTTTTATAAAGCCCTTTAAAATGAGCAAAATAAACATAATAGGTTTGTACTTAGACCTTAAGGAGATTATATGTACATGCATAGAAGTGTGTATATATGCATATGCATATAAATGTACATATGCAAAAATAACCATTTATGGTTTATTATATATATATGTGTGTGTGTGTGTATATATATATTGAGTTAAATTAATGCCCAATACTTCAAGTATTATTTTATAAAGTTTATTATCTGACAAAACAGAACCATATGACTAAATTTTCTACCTGCTCAGAAATTCCCAGATCCACCAAAGCTGACCCTCATATGTATGCATGTGGATTCCAATATGGAAGCACTCAAGAGAGACTTTGTTCTTAAAGATAATCTGGCTTAAAAGTGATCAAGGAAATAAAGGGGAGAAAAAAAATAAAAGTAGTTTTATATTTCATAATCCCCTGATGAGGCAAGCTCCATGCCCTATTCCCTGGAGACATCATTTGTTTGACGCCTCCCCTTGGAGCCTGGCATCAGAATTGCTCAATTTATTCTAAGGAAACAAGTTGCCACTGGCCAAAAGGAAAAGGTTAATGTGAATATACTGCAGGGAGGGTGTGTGGTGTGTGTGAGTGTGTGTGTGTGTGTGTGTGTGTGTGTGTGTTCATGTTTGTGGCATGTTTATTTATCCCCCAAAAGGAGGAAATAGCAATGAGAAGAATTAACGTAACAAGCTGACTAACCCGGGAGCTAGTCTGCTGCTCATTTCTCGTATGCTCTGATGACTTCACCCAGTTGCCACGCATGTTTCTGATTATTCTGTGGATTTGTTTTGCATTGATGGGTGGGAAAAAGCTGGTGGAGCAATAATCATGTAAGTGAAAGCAATGTCTCTCTTGTGCCCTCTCCAACATTTCCCACAGTCTTTGCTAATGCCCTGGAGCCTGTCAGGGTTTAGGATTACAGCGTTTAGTCAATGTTCTTAAGCACAGAGGCACACACACTCATCCAGACTACAGAGAAGTCACATGAAGTATTGGGATACAACCACATGGTGAAACAGGAATCCTGCCCAAGGATGTCCTATATTCTAGATCACAATTCTACAGAGAATTAAAGGGAGGAAGCAGAGACAGCTAAGAACCAGAGCCTTGGAAATCATCAGAATAATATCACATAGTAGTTGCATATAATGAAAGAATTCGGGTCAATCCATTGGCAAGCATTGATTACACTCTAAATTCTGGGGATACGAGAAAAACAAAAATAGTGCCCTCAAGAAACTTAAATTTGGATCTGTTCAGTCATTTTCACTCATGGTTTGACTGCCTAAGTGGTCAGTGCCATCTGCTTTAAATTATTCTCAACACATCGCTTCATTTTATTTCTGACTTGTTCTCCTTTAGTTTGCCTTCTTGTGGTACAAAACGTGAAGGAGTCCCACTCATTCATCTGGCTCTTCTGTCAAAATGATAGTACTCTTTCCCTTTTTCTTTGATTCTTAGCAATGGTTGTATCACACTAACCACTCAGTGATATATTTTTTTCTTCAAGTAATCTTTTATGTCCCATCATCTATGAATATTACACGCAATGGCCACCTACAGTAGAGACAAAGATGATCTCTTAAGAACAGGCTTATGTGACTTTGCAATTATTGTGAAGAGAGCAATTATTACTAATAATGTTTATTAATGAGGTGTAACAGATCTTGGCATGTGGAATTGTTTATGCAAGTATGTGAAATAGAGTCATAAATGGTCTATTCATATCTTAGTCCAACCTAGCCCAGATTACACAAGGAGGAGAATCCATTGACAATGTCATAGCAATATTAGACAGGGGCTTGATTGGAATTCAGTGATAGTATACAATTTTCCTATATTCTAGGGTCTTTGAGATTTCATAACTGCAACAGAGGTGTAAGAGCAAGGTACATAAAATCCATGTTGTACTTTACCTTGATGTTCCCTATTGTATGCTAACATTAAGACAAAACAAAATTGGAAAAATATCTTAACAATTATAGATGAAAGATCCATATTGCTTTTTGTCAGTGGTCCACTCAGTTAAAATCCACATAACAATGTATTTCCAAACAATGCAAAGCAATGTAAGAATTAACACCATCACTCCATCCGGATTAAATGAAATAAGAAATTAAAACAAGAAGTTAATGAAATTCAAATGAGACAGAAGTTGCTGAAACTCGGGTCACTGAAAATCTTTTTTTTTTTTTAACTCTT
The DNA here is from genome assembly GCF_016433145.1 of Gracilinanus agilis. NCBI lineage: Eukaryota > Metazoa > Chordata > Mammalia > Didelphimorphia > Didelphidae > Gracilinanus > Gracilinanus agilis. Next base: position 160,039,846 of record NC_058132.1, on the reverse strand, counting down.
ACCTTCCATCTTAGAATCAATACTGTATTGGTTCTAAGGGAGAAGAGCAGTAAGGACTAGGCAATTAGGGTTCAGTAACTTGCCCAGCGTCACAGAGCTAAGAAGTGTCTGAGGTCAGATTTGAACCTAGGACCTCTCATCTCTAAGCCTGGCTCTCAATCCTCTGAGCCACTCAGCTGCCTCCCCATTGAAAATCTTTATGCAACTACTAGAAATCCTACCTAAAAATGAAATGGAAGATAAAAACAATTTTGCTTTCATCTGATTTTGAAAAGGAGATGGGTACACTTAGACTGGAACTTTGAAAAGTCAAAAGGAGATTTTTTTTCTTAGTTTAATGACAAGAATTCAATTCAAAAACCAACTCTGCCAAAGGAGAGAAATTTTTTTTAAAAAACTAGCATTTTCTACAAATATCATGAACAAATGTATTGATCTACAATATTTGCCACAAAGTATAAAAATATTTCAGGGTATGTATACAATAGTATGCAGGGTAGTCACTACCATGGTAGGAACCACAGAAGATAGGAACATTCATCAAGGATGCCCTCAATTTATGACTAGCAAGCATTCAGAATAAAAAGTAGACATAGATGAATAGTTATTGATATTCTCTTTGTTGATCTTTTCAGTATTAATAAAGTCTAGAAATTTTTCCAGGTGTTTTGTCTTTTCCTACTTCACCAACATCAAAATTATTTCACCTCCATCATTAATCTTTTCTACATACACTTTGTCCAATGCAGTGGTTTTACCTGTTTTTGTTCTCTTTAGTGCAATTTCATACTCTTCTATCCCGGGCTATAATGTTAGAGGCCAAATGTGAAAGTTCCATTATTTTGGAGAATCTTTGTTTTTCTTGTTTTAGTCCTCCTTCCATCTCCAGAGAACAGAAATGACATTGGCACCAACCACAATAATTTTGTCTGGAAGTTTAATAAATAAAACTTAATTGCCAAAGTAAGGAGACAAAATAAGCCATAAAAACCTTAGTCAGCAACATCTGACTTACTTTCCAAATGAAAAGAGATGACTGCCAAAGACAACATTGGCATAGAATATAAAGCTATTTCTAAAATCTTATAAAAGGCAATTAATGACTATGAGTAGTATCATCTCATCATCAAAGAGACTTGGTAGAGAGGAAAATCTAAAGAAAGTGTGGCATGACATTCAACAAAGCAAAGTAAAGGGCATTTGAGGATAAAAAATGGATTGTCCATATACTTCAAATTTATAAAACAAATTCAAGTATAATAAGAATGCAAGTATTTGTTGTCTACATATAAAACTATTCTTTATTTTAAACATACTGCAAACAGAATAAGGTCAAGAAAACTCCAACAAAATGTGGCAGCCTTCAGAGAAATAGTTTAATCGACTTATGATTCTGCCCAGCTTTTTTATTATATTCCATGATATCTAGAAGTAAGGCGTCCACGTTAAAAAGGAAGTCATAGTAAAACATCTTAATAATTTAATGTTTATGGATGTTATCTGATTCCATTGGGGAAAAAAAACTATTTAATTGCCTCTCCATCTTGTAGAATCTTTCTCTAATGGTGCCAAAACATAAACTGGAAAATGTAAAAGTGTGAATACATACTGGGGAAACCAGAAACCGAAAACTTTGAGATTGAATATGGAGATCAAATTCAACTACTGGAGGATATAAATGTCTTGGTCTCTTCAAGATAAATTATATTAATCATGAGGATATCAAGAAGAAATCTGTGGGGATAGGGGAGGAGTAGCTAGGTAGCTCAGTGGATTGAAAGCCAGGCCTAAAGATGAGAGGTCCTGGGTTCAAATTGGACACAGACACTTCCTAGTTATAGAAGGAGGAGGAGGAGGAGGACATGGAGAGAATAACATCAGATGAGGAATGGAGTGGGAAAGATTCATTCACCACTGTCAGAACAACTTATTTTCCAGCTTTGCTATCTAATTAAGTCCTGATAACTTTTCATTACAAACTAACAGTACCTCTTTCCTGTACAATATTAGCAGAATGTGGAGGTAAAATAAAAAGTGTCTCATGGGCTCACTCTCTCAACATGAGTTTAAAGTTATTTGAACAAAGCACAATAGCTACATGGATTGTTTTTGCTTACCCAAAAAGATATATCAGTATTTCCAGGTCCCTCATCTTTTGTAATAGCAGAGAGTTTGCTTGAATAATGCAGATAATTTTCTCAGTCCCATATAACCCTTTGTCAAATCTGCTACAACCATACTTGTTCCTCCATTAAGAAAGGTTGGCAATTTAAGAATAAGTGTTACCAATAAAGTCCGTTTTTCTATCCTAGTACTATAATCCATGTAACATACCATTTATCTTAGATTACATTTATCATATACATCATGCATCCTATATTTTATTCATTCTATACTCCATGCACTCAGTACTCGATGCATCCTACATTCCATATATCCTGTAATCCTATAATGGAGTCTATAATCCATGCATTCTAAACTCCACATATCTCATTGTCTACAAATTCTGTACCTCATAAATCCTTTGTTTGATGTATCTTAATACTGTATATCATATACTCCAAAAACACAAGATCATGAGATTTTAAGGTTGAAATCAATCTTAGAGGTGATTTAGTCTTATCATATTCACATCCCATCAGACTATCTACCTCAGATATTTATTTGCCATCAGCCTAGCCGCTGATCCCTCCAGACCGCTATCCCTCCTGACATCATGGCTTGAGGGGTTTAATCCACTTAACTTTGGATCTAGTCACTGGGCTCTGCTGTGCTGGTTAGTGAGCCAGCCAGTATAATGCATGTGCCTAGAATACATTCTACCAATTCCTCTGGTGACTCCCTTGCCATCTGCCCTGACACAGAACACATAAACCTCCCTCCTCTATTTTTTTGCCCTAAGAACCATAACTGAATTAGTTCATTGCTCCTGTAAAGGGTATCTGTCAGTTGCTTCCCTAACAGCTAGATTCAGCATCTCTGAGACATTCCAAATGAAAACATCCTTCCTTAGCTATCATTTTTCTAGCTAGTTTATCTCCTGATCCTGGAATGTAAACTCCTTGAGGGCAGGAACTGCTCTTTTTGTATTTATATCTCCCATGGTTATACTAGGTGCTTAATAAGTTATTTTCATTCATTCATTCATCATACTAAAGATAGGATAGCATGCCCATGGAAATGACATAGATAGATAGATAGATAGATAGATAGATAGATAGATAGATATAGATATAGATATAGATATAGATATAGATATAGATATAAAGTGCCACAAGTTTTTTTTTTTATTTCAAATCCAGAGCTCCATTCCAATATACTTACTTCCATGAATTTTATAACCTATATATATCCTATCTTCCATGTATTCTATACTCTGTATAACCTATACTCCATGCATCTTATTTTCCATTTTCTCTTAGAGGCTATAAATGCTCTTTTCTATGTATCCTGTATTACTAGTATTCATATAGCCAATATTCTATAGTTATTATTCCCCATGCACCCTGTTTTCCCATACATCCTATTTTACATTAATCCTGTACTCCATTTTCCTTACAGTCAATACATGCAGTTTACCAACTTAGACTATTTCCTTTCTGATCCTACCAACCTTTTTAATATAAGTGGTTAGCTATGTGGCCAACTGCGTCATCCAAGCTATTTCTGCTACTGCTGCTGCTATTAATTATTAGGCTGAGTAAACCATTTCTAGCAATAAGCATTTCTGCAACTCATTTTATTTTCAACACACATTAAACTCATTAACTGATCTCCGCAAAGTGTCTCCATGCTGCAGAGTCCTGGCTCCTTGAACTTCCATAGTAACTAAGCATGACCATGTGTACCTATCCTAACATGGAATATTCAGCACCCATTGATTTCCAGTAAAGTGTAAATTTTCTTTGCTTTTGTAATGGAGTTGGAAGCATTTTTCAAAAAGGAAAACCTTTACTGGTTGGTCTATTGGAAAGATTTCTAAACTTAAAAGTCAGCAGAAACCTGGGTTCAGATCCTGCCTCTGACACATGCTGTATGATCATGAGCAAATTACCTGATATCTCTGAGCTTCCGTTTCTTCATGTATAAAATGGGGATATTATTTTACAGGCACCAATGGAGGTACTTACTTTACAGGGTTGTTGTAAAGATATGTGAGATACTGCATATATCAATTATTAGAAGCATCTAGATGGTACAGTGGACAGAGAGCTGTGCCTATAGGCAGGAAGACCTGAGTTCAAATCTGGTCTCATGATAAGCTAGTTAATTTTGTTATTTTTATTTTATTTTAAAACTCAGCTTCTGTCTTAGTATCATTTCTAAGACAAAAGAATAACAAGGACAAGACCTTCAGGATTATGTGACTTTCTCTAGGTCACACAGCTAGGAAATGTTTGAGACCAGAATCAAACTCAGGTCCTTCCAACTTTAGGTCTGGTACTCTATTTACTGTGCTATTTAGCTACTCCTGAGCAAATATAATATGTATATAAATATGTATATATAATACATATGTATATATAAAACATGAAAAGACCTACATGAAATTAAAAAGAACAAAATAAACAGATTAAGAAAAGATTATGTACAGAAACAAAAATATTGTTTAAAGAATAACATATATGTCTACCTCCAGAGAAAATGATAAATAGAAAAAAGCAAGATGACCTAGTTTTATATATACATGCATTTTTGGGGGGAAATATATGAAATCTTCTCTAGTGTAGGAAGAAGAGGAGAGAGGGAGGTACATGGGACCTTTAATGTAACAAACAGATAAATAAATTTAAAAAACAAACAAACCTCCACCCCCCAAAAAAAGAAAGAAAAGAAAACGAAATCCAACCTCTGAGACTTTCCAGTTGTGTGATCCTGAGCAAGTCACTTAACCTCTTTTCCTTAATGGCAAATTTGGGATAATAACAATGCCTACTTGAAGGGTTATTATGAGAATAAAAAAAGAGATAATATTTGTAAAGCACTTAGCACAGTGACTAACCTCATAATTGGTCCTATGTTCCCTTCCCCTTGTTCATCTTCATTTGAATGTGGTCTTCTAGAGGGCAAGACCTATGAGTATTTTTTGTTTTGTAAATATGGGGAAAAGATCCTTCTAAAATCTTTCCAGAGGCTATAAGTGAAAACAAAGTTAACTTTGTAACTTACATTTTATCTAAAAGCATAAAATGACTGGAAGCTACCTCCAATAAGAATATCCTTCTCTTTGTCTTGTGTTGTCATCTCAGCTGCTAATGTGCAGTCACAGAAATAATGCACTCTTTTGAAAGAGATGCTGTTGACAAAGTTGGTCATTTTATCTTCCTTCAGGTATAACTTTCTATGGGAAGACAGGGAAGACTTTCTTGTTCCACTGGGTTCTGATCCCTGAAGAATGAGTGTATTCCCCTTCTACCAAAACAAACAAAAAACTCTGAGGACCGACAGAGTTTAGAATGTGCAAAGTACAGACCTATCCCCAACATCTGGGTGGAAGTGAAGCCATTATATCATTCAGTGGTTGACTTTCAAAGAGAGAGCATAGAACTTACCCAAAATGTAAGGAACAATTTTAGATCGACTTTAAAATAGGTTCTTTGTACACATAGCAAAACAGACTGAAGCGGAGTATCTACACACTGCTCTACTCTGTCTCTGGAATTTTAATATACCACATTCTTCTCTTCTTTTCGGTTCAATTCAACAAGCATCATTTATGTCATACCATTTATGACATGGTACAGGGCTGCATACGGAATCAAAGGACCTGACTCTGAATCCTAGATCTCCTGTCTCCCACTTGTGGGATACTGAACAAAGTCACTTAAAATTCCAATGCCTCAGCTCCTCAGCTGTAACATGGAGTTGTCCTAGATGGCCCCTGAGGACTTTCCTACCTCTACATCAAAGATCTTACCATGAGTGCTGTGCTTATGCAAGGGATTCAAAGGCCAAAGTAAAATAGTCACTGCCCTCAGGTAGCTTATATTCCCTTTTCTGGAGTCTGCTTTCTGATTGGTGAGTGTTAGGGTGGGATCACCATTTCATTCCAGACCTTAGCCATATTTGCCACACTACCCTCTCATTTCACTCTCTGGATTTCTCCATCTCCTTGCCAGCAGCTCTGACTTCTTTGAGATGCCCCCACCTTAGGATCTGATCTCCTTATCGGTGAGTTCCCTGGGCTACATAACCATATTATTTTATTTTTAAACCCATACCTTCTTTCTCAGAATTGGTACTGAGTATCAGTTCTAAGGCAGAAAAGTGATAAGGGCTAGGCATTTGGGGATTAAGTGACTTGCCTAAGGTCATATGGTTAGGAAAAGTCTAAATTCAGATTTGAACTCAGGTCTCTGGGCCTAACTCTCAATCCAATGAGTCATCTGGCCGTGCTTTACAAATGTTGTCTATAAATCTCATGCATCCTTCTTTGCCATATAGCTTGTTCTACATTAATTCTGTACTCTGTTCTCATCATGTTATGAAGGGTTCCAGCCACACTCACTTTACTCCAAATTCAAGTCACTCTAGATTATTTCTACCCCTTCCTCTTCACTCTCCCCACACTTTATCTTCCTGCTTTATCTCCCCCTATTAGAATATAAACTCCTTTAGATTAGGGACCATCTTGTTTGCTTGCATTTGTATCCCCAGAGACTATCACAGTGCCTGCCACAACTCAAGTTCTTAATAAAGGGTTCATCTATCAGTCTTGGGTATCAGTCACCTTCTTGTCATATCCCCTTGGTCCCCACACTTAGCAAGTATGCATTAGGCACTTAGTACACGTTAAATAAATGTTTATTGACTGACTCACTATCATTGCTCACATCTTGTCATGCTCAGCTCTGGATTACTCCCACCATTTGCCTCCTCTTCTCCTCCTTATGTGCTCCTGAAAAATACTGGAGGTGTTAGAAATTCTATTCATTTAAAAAAACATTTATTAAGTGTTCTGTCAAAATTCATTTCTGCGTGAGATCTTTTGGAAGCTAATTTATGAAGTACTTTGTGTCCCTGATAGAGAACTTGAGGGTTTACCACGGTTCAAACATAGACTATGTTCTCTTCTCTAACTCTAGCTTTTCTAAGACTTGAACGCAATCTATTATCAGCGCCTTCTTTTCTCAGTGCATTCTTAAGTATGCCCCCTACCTTGACTCAGAAAGACTGAAATCTCAAGCTAGTGTTGCACTTACATCCCACATCTGGAGTCTAAAAGCCTGGAAATACACATAGAAAGGCTTAAGGCTTCCCTGATCAAGATCCAAACACTTCTGGAGCCAGGAAGCCTGGAGTCTCAGGCAAAGATCTAGTGAAATGCCAATTAGATTTGAGACAACAGAATGAATGCCAAAAAGATCAGGGCTTTGGACAGTAGGACTGACACAGAGCCAAGTGCATGCTTCATGTATGGGATATCTTCTGAGCATGACTCATTCCCCAACATCTTGGGATCTAGACTCTGTGTTGGTGCCATATGTAAATTCAATATAGTTCCTAGGGACCCAGACTTCCAGTCTGAACTCCCTGACTCCACTATGGCCATTTTCCTAGGGATTAGAGAAGCAGCATTGCTTCCATAGTACTCTTCATTATCAAAGGACTCTGGGGAGGTAGAAGCCCCATCCAGTGATACCATATCTCCTCTCCTGTTCTACTAATCTCAGTGATTCGGAACTACTCCCTCAGGAGGCAAAATATTCTTTCTCCTCCTCCTACCTGACACTCTATTTTATCTCTAAGCAGAACAAGTTTACAATATCTCCATCTATTTCCTACTCTGCCCTCCTATTTCAAATGAGATAGCATCTGTAAAGCACTTTGCACAATGTCTGGCACATAGTAGACTCTTAAATTCCCATTCCCTCCTTCCTTTCCCAATGTTATTTATGAAATTCCTATTCATTAACCAATTTCTTGTCATCTTTAATTTCCTCTATGAACTCTTTCTGATTTCTTACTCAGAATCCCAGCTTTCTGGAAGATTGTATATTACAGGCCAGTCTCTCTACTGATGGTTTTACTTTCTCTTGATGCTCCAAAAAAACAGTCTGATAGGGTGAATTGGCATACTTCTCATTCCCCACCACCATATTCAGACCCACAAATCGTCTTCCTCATGAAGCCCCTTTGCTGTTCAGTCTGGCAGACTATATCATTCTCTCCAAATCCTTCCATGCTGATGTTCCCTCAAAAGTCTTAAATTTGCTCAAATTTTTATCTTCTCTGTGGCCTTTGCTCAATCTGTCCATTCCTCAGGATTCTTAGAGGTCAACATCCCTGATCCAGTTTTACTTTTTTCCCCTTTCCAAAGTTAACCTTATCGGTTCAATCAATTCAATATTACTTTGTATTCTGCTCTCAAATTCCTTATTGTCTTACCCTATAATTGCTCACAGTTTCTCAGATCCCAATCCTGGATTATTCCCGCCATCTACTTCTGTTTTTACTGATGTGCTACTAAACAGTACTGGAAGAAATCATTCATGGCTAGGTATACTACAAATTTCTATTATTTATTGTCAATTGGGTCCTCACTGGAGTGAGGTAATAATTTTACATCTTCCTTCTACTTATACATTTAATCTTATTTTCTCCTGCCTTTGCTAGAAGGTTTCTTTTGACTTTATCTTCTTCTCTGATAATCTTCAATCTCTTCCTATATACTAGTTCCTTTCTTACTCTCTTTAAACAAGCCTAAAGTTTCACCATCCTTAAAAAAGCACTCACTTGACCATTCTGTCCCATCAAATTATCACTGTAATCTTGCTTCCCACTTTCAAGATCAAAATCATAGATAAGATGGAGAGAGAGACAGAGACAGAGAGAGAGACAGAGACAGAGAATGAGAATAGAGTGACTTGCCCAGGGTCACAAAGCTAGAAAGTGTCTGAGGCCAAATTTGAACCCAAGACCTCCTGTCTCTAAGCCTGGCTCTCAATCCACTGAGTCACCTACTTTCCCCTAATTTGTTCATGTATTAAGGACTTACTCATTATGTACCAGATATCATGCTACATGCTGGGAACACAAATGCAAAAAAGAACTATAGTTCTTGCCCTCCAGAATATGGGGGAAAAGTAACCATAAAATGAGGTTCAAAAGTGAGGTAGGGGAAGAGACAAAAGAGTACCCACACAGGGTTAAGTGGAAAAGTTAAGAGCAGAGCTAAGAATGGAGTGAGCATGGATGAATGCCTTGGGTACCTATTCAAATGGAGGTTCTGAGGATTTACTCTCCAACAGAAAGAGGAATCAATGAGATCTTTCAGAGTGAGAGGGCTGCATAGGTAGAAGTAGATAAGTCCAGAGAGTAAGGAGCAAAAAAAAATTAGAAAAAAAATACTATTTACACTGGTAGATCTATTAACTCACCTCTCACTTATTAAACCTTGGCAGTCAAGTTCCTGACCTTATCACTCAATTGAAACAGCTCTCCCTAAGACACCGATGTTGTCTTTACTGCAAAGCTCAATGGTCCTTTCTTGATCATTATTCTTTTTTGACCTCTCTATAGCATTCAACACTGATGACCATTCTCTCCTACTAGGTTTTTGTTAAACTTTCTTCTTGTCTGACTGTTCTTTCTGTCTCCTTTGCTGGTTCATCACCTATATCTTGCCTTTTATGTATGTACTGTAAAACTCCCTGGGTCCTCTCTTCTTGATCTCTGTTGATAAATTCAACAGCTTTTATAGCTTCAATTCTCATTCCTATATATTTTATCCCTGTGTATATTATCCCTATAATTTATATATCCAGCTCCATATATTAGTCCTAGGTCAGACTCTTTCACCTCTCACCTGAATGACTACAATAACTTTCTAATCAGTCTCCCCACTAGCATTCCTCACATCATTTCATCATTGACACAGCTTCCAAAGTGATATTCTTAAAGCATAGACTTCTTGACTACATTACCCTCTACTCAGTAAACACTAGGGTCTCCCTTTTATCTGAAAGATTAAGTACAAAGTCTTCTGTTTGCCTTTTAAAGCCATTACAAACTATCTACAATCTACAGGACCAGCCTTATTACATATTACTCCCCTTCAGGCACTCTGATACAGCCAGACATATTGTTTATTATATATATATTTATTCTATATTCTATATATATACATATACATATATACTATATATACATATGAATGTATTTATACAATCATAGATATGCATGTATATAAAAGCTACATATATTTTGTATATATCTATTTTTGTATAATCCCATCATACATATCTCCCTTTATATTAGTTCTTGATGTTTTTTTTCCATTTTTAACAACTAGCATAGTTCTGGACACATAGTAGATGCTCAATAAATGCTTGTTGATTGATTAACTAATCGTTCCTTTGACCCTCCAGACTCCAAATCAATCTTTCTTTTTCCCCATGTATTCAATACTTTGATCATAGCCTCTTTTGTTTCAGATTCAACTACTAGCTATTCTTCAGACCTGGTATTCCACACACTGCCTCCATGTTTTCACACAACCTAAGATCCATGCCAGGAATCCATGGCTCTTCCACTTCATCTTTCCAAATATTGTTAAGTATTAGATGTTCTGACTCTCCATTTTTTCCAGATTCTGCTTCCCTGTGAACATATTTTTATCTACCATTTAAATGGAAGCTACTCGAGGGCAGGGACTGTTTCATTTTTGCCTTTGTATCTCTATACCTAGCATAATGCTTTGAACATAGTGGTTATTCAGTACAGTTCATGGAATGAATGTGTAAATGACTGCATGAATGAATCCTATATTTAGAACTATATGATAAATAGACTTCTAGTTTCCCCAGCTTCTCTCAAGTTCCTGCTAAAGCCTTACCTTCTACAAGAAGCTTTTCCTTCTTAATCTTAGCACTTTTAATCTAATATTATCTCCAATTTATCCTGTATATATCCCGTTTGATATTAGCCATTTGTAAATTGTCTCTTAAGGGTACAAGTTCCTTGAGAATAGAGACAATTTGAGGGGTGGGAGAGCTGCCTTTCTTTGAATCTCCATAAAGTTCTTGGCACATAGCAATTGCTTAAAATGCTAATTGAGTAACTAACTGAAAAAGAAGTTAAGATATAATCTTTATTAGAGATTATGGACCCTATGGACCCTACCCAAGGAAAGTTGCTAGGCAACATAAAGATAAAGTGGCAGGACTGGAGTCAAGAAGATCTGAATTCAAATCTGATCTCAGATACCTACTAGCTGTGTGATTCTGGGCAAGTCACTTAACCCTATTTGCCTCAGTTTCCTCTTCTATAAAATGAGTTGTTCTCCAGGAAATAGCAAACCACTCTAATATCTTTGCCAAGAAAACCCCAAATGGGGTCATGAAGAATTTGACACAACTGAAAGGATTGAAAAACAAAAGTAACCTACCCATCAAAACTGTGAAAACTTGGAAGCCAAGAAACCTAGCTTTCAATTCTGTCAATAGCCATATGACCACAGATAAGTCTCTTTACGTCTTTTAGGTGTCCTTTTCTGCGTCTACAAAATGGAAGCCACAGCACCTAGCCCACAGAATTGTTATGAGGCTCACTTAAGGTTAACCTCCTCTCCCTATGAAAATGTCCTCTATGATTAGAAGGAGGTTCAGGCCACCTTGCTATGCCTGTATTCTGGTAGCTGGGGTCTTCTTTGCTGCATAAGAGAGACTCCCAAAGGCAAAGATGACCCTAGCAGTTGCTATGGAAGTGAGCAAAGCTGGGCTGATGCTTGTCAGCAATGTCACTGTCTGCCTCTTCAGTGTGCAGGGATGATAGATATCTTGTTGCCGTGGAGACTGTCAGCCCTGGCATCTCTGTTTATCTGCTGAATGCACAGTGGTTTCTCAAAACAGGTGTGGCCTTGTTAAGAGGAGCTTAGCCACAATTTTTTTTGTTGTTTAAAGTGACTCTGACTCTGGCAGAGGTTTTATCAACTTTCCAAATGCTTCTCAGTCTCTCCTTCAGGGGCTGTTTATAAAGGTTGCTGAGAAACTCACATCTTGCCTGTTTTCTCTCTAGTTTTCTGAGATGCTGAGCTAGATAGATAGCAAATTGGTCCTAAGCACGAACTGGGTCTCCATGGCCTTTTGAACACCATCTGTGGCCTGAGCATAAGTGATTGGTTCCATAGTACTGTGAGTCTCTGCATCTTTGGGGGCAAATCACAAAAAGGAACTGACTTCAACTTAATTCACTTCAATCAACATTTATTAAATGATTGCTGGGTATATGCTAAGTTCTTTCCCCTACCCCAGCCCTAGTCCCTACATCACCCCATAAATTATGGTGAATGAAGAAATGAATACTATATTCAGACCCTCATGTATGATCATAGAATGCTTTTGAAATGAAACACACTTTGAACACAATTATTTTAAATTGATTTTTCCCATATACAGGTTATCCCCTTACATAGCACTTTTAAATGTAAAGTCTAGGATTTTTAAATATATATATACATATATTAATGTGTTTCAAAATAAAATTCAAAATAATTCAAAATAAAAAAATCCTTTGCAGCCCCACATAGAAAAGCTCTGTTTATTATTCTGTAATTTTAACTGTAGAGATGTCCAGAGTAAGCAGGGAAGAACATTTGAACAGAGAGAACACAAATCATAGAGTATCGAGAACTTTCATAGAAGATATGGGATCTGAGTTATTCTTTAATTACTTAATTTTAGTCTAATTTTTCCTATCTCCATACTCCTGTGTTCAGTGTCCCTCTACTCTGGAATGCACTTCCATTGGTTATAGGAAAGGGTGATAAAAGGATGAGATGGTCTAGATTGAGTGCAGAATAAAATATGTGAAGGGGAGAAATATAAAATAGGACTCTGGAGAGTAGGTAGGAATGTATATGTGTAGCCTAAGAAATTAAAAAATATATGTGTATTTATATTCCTTTGTTACATTTTGAGTTCCAAGGTGTCTCCTTCCCTCTTTCCCAACCCTGTACTAGAAAAGGTCAACATATGACATAGACTGACACATATTGAAGGAGACAGAGATAGAGATGATAGAGATGTAGATGTAGATGTAGCTGTCTCACTACAGACACAGATGATACAGATTTAGATATTAAGCTATACAATGCATGCTTCTATATGTCATTTCTTTCAATGTAGTTGGATAGGATTTTCTTTCATAGGCACTTCATAGTCTATTTGAATATTCAAATTACTCAGAATAATGGTCATTCATAATTACTCTTTGAACAATATTGAAGATATTATACACAATATTCTCTTAGTTTTGCTCATTTCACTCTTTACTATTTAATGCAAGTCTTTCCACATTTTCACAAAATTAGCCTGCTCATCACTTCTTCTAGAACAGTACTATTCCATCACAATCATATAGCACAACTTAGCCTTAGGAATTTGTATTTTATTCTGTTGGCAATGGGGAGCCAAAACAGGTTTTTCCAAGTATGGAAAGGAAAGGGAATAGGCATTTATATAGCACTTACTATGTGCTAGTTAGTATTCTAAGTGTTTTTACAAATATTATTTCTTTTAAGCCTCACAACAACCCTTTGTGGTAGATGCTATTATTATCCCCATTTTCCACAAAAGGAAACTGAGACAACCAGAAGTGAAGTGACTTGCTCAGCATCAGAGAGCTAGTGTTTAATGCTGAATTTAAACTTGGGTCTTCCTGCAAGCTATCCAGAGCTATTTACTATTTTCCCAATTGACTCTGTTGATGAGTAAATGGTAATGTGGCTGAACCAGTGCATTAGGAAGATCTCCCTGGAATTAGTGTGCAGGATGGAAAATAGACAGGACAGATTGGAGGTGGAGAGTTCATTGATGAAGCTATCACAGTAATAGAGGTTAGAAATCATGATGATATGATGAAAATGAGGAATAAGGAGGAATAGATTGCTGAGACATAATGAAGGTAGAATGAACAAAACCTACAATTAATTGATATTCCATAGGAGAATGGGAAGAGTCAAAGGTAACTCCAAGGTTTCTTATTTTCCAAACTAAACTACCAGAGCCATGTAAGGCTGAGTCATTTTGCTCTGCAGTCTGAAACATTAATTACATTTCCATTCTCATCCTGGCCACACTGTCTTTCCTCAGAGTGTGTAGCTTCTCAATACAGCTTCCCAGTCCACCTCTCACTCTCTGGTTTTTCATTTCTTCTCTGAGAATCATAATCAATTCATCACCATTCTCCCCAGAAAAGTTGTGTTAATGCACCATTGTATTCTTTACTCATCATCACTATAATTTCCCATATCGTAATTCCCTTCCCCATTCACTACTTCTATACTTATAGAACATAAGATTTTGAAGGGCAAAGATGGCTTCCCACTAGTATTTCTATTCCCAGTGTTTATGAAAAGTACAAGTTCTTAGCACATGCTTTTCTCTCATTTATTAAAACCTAGATGAACAAAACATAGTGTCATGAAAAAATAGGGAAATAAGAAGGAAGGAAGGAGAGATGCTGCTCACAACAAAAATCCAATCTATTATTTATTGTCAGAGTTTATAGGTATATGAATAAATTCTATAGACTATTCATTCAAGTTAGTCCAGAAATTGGCATTTTCATTCATTTGATTCTGGGATGGACAGGTCATATTAACAAACAATAAATTACAAAGGAAGAAAGATATAAGGGATATAATAAAACAAATCAATAAAAAGGATTGATCAGTTATTAAGAGGACATGATTATTTAGGGAATCCCAGTCTTATACCAGTATCTACACATAAAGGGACATCAAAGTATGTCTCCATCACACTGTATGGAACATTTGTTGGAGAACATGGAAAAATGCTATACAAGGTGGTCAAGAGGAGATGAATCTTGACCTTAATCTTTGGAAGGAATATCTACATCAATGAAAGCACATATCGATTGGAATATTGGCATATGAGTGATTATCTCCCAGGAATGCTATAGGTAATATTGTAATTTTGGATAAGGGATTAACTATATATTCCAAATCTCTTTCAAACACTAAGATTCTATGATTCTACGAACTGTACTCTTCAATGTCTTGTCAAGATATTAGCAATTTTTAAGGCCATGTTAATTTGGATTTATCTCTTTTTTTGTGTGAAACTCAATCTCAGCTCACTTGGGATATAAGTACAACATCCCCTTATAGGCACAATCTCCAGAATATTTGGTTTGGAAACTTTAACCTGACCAATATTTCTGACCTGGGCTGGTTTACCCCTTTTTAGGAAGACTGGAGGTCCTTCTTCTTTAAGGCTCACCACATTAGTGCCAAACAGTAGAGATATCCCATCAGCTTCAGTCCTATTATAGCTCAGAATTCCTGAGCTCAAGAGATGTATTAATCTTAGACTCCCATAGTACCCAAAATTATAAGCATTCGCATTTGTCCCCAATTATTAGTTAATACAAAGGATTCATGTCCTTAATTTGACAGTCAAAAGACATTATTATAGATGGCATATTACTGAATTTAGTCTGATTCTTTTGCAATCCATACCTTTTATTTAAGAAGATCTAGAAAGCTATGAGGACAGTCAGAATGCAGTTCTGACACCACCAGAAATATTTTTTCAACACCATGACCTCTAAAGAACAAAAAAAAATTATATTTTTTTTTAAACCTGAAGTTCTAAAACATGATAAAAGCATACAGGAAAAAAGAGGTCTTTTTTCTTCTCTTTGGCTATTAAGTCAAGGTAATTCCTTGGCAAACTTAAGAAATTGTCATTACTTATCAATGTTTGTTGGGTGGTCTATGTCTGAGCCCAACTATGGGGATCAATGTAAATCATTCCTCATTTCATGTGAGGCTTATATCACCAGTAATGCTATTTAGTCCTCCTAGGGTTAGTGAGAAATGAAGGATTTATGAGAAATAAAGAGACAAAGAAAGAAAAAAAGAAAACTCAAATATGAGACCAGTAATTGAATGATTCATTTCTAAATCTTTTTTTTTTCATCTACCTTATTAGCCTGCAGAGATCATCTCAAGACCAAGACTGAAAAGAGAACACCAAATTAAGGAGTCACAGTTTCTGCCAAGCTCTCAAAGTAATTATCCTAAAGAGTCAAGGAGGGTGTTTTTATTTTGTTTTGCTTTTCCTGATTACCTGGTCAATTATCTTTGTTCCAATTGGCTGATAGAAGTATGGCCTTCTAACACTGTTTCAGCTCTGAACACAAAATGTTATTTTTCTCAGGAATATTCCCTCCAATGCATCATAACAAGAAGAAACCAATCTAATCAGAAAGAAAAAAAATCAATTACTCGACATCACACATCTTTGTGGAAGCAAATGGCAAATGTATCTATACTGGCCCAAAGATGCAATTCAGTGAAATAGAAAATGCTTTATCCAGGCCTCTACTACAGAGGCTGGTGCCCACATTTTCTGAAAGAATCACGTATTATAAATAACTTCCAAAGCTCACTCTTCTTTGAAATGTGTAACCAGAGTGTCATGCTTTAGAAATTTGGCAAGGGACACAGCACAGGAGAAAAAAAAGGACATTTATCCTTACAAGAAAATATAGAGGGAACCAAGTATCTAAATCTGTGCTCTCTTCTAACTACTGAAAAAAAAGTATACTACTTCATGATTAGGAAATATTCCTGTAGCATGAGTAGATCTAGAATGTCAAATGTTTATTTGTCTTTCAGCTTAATCCACTCCTTTAACATTTTAGGCCTTTTCCAGCCCCAAACAAGATACCTAGTGTGTCTAGGCTGACCCCTTGTGATATATAGTCCAGTGCTATGACCAACCTTGGCCTGCTCTCAGTATCTCATGCAGCAAATCATTTGTAACTGAAGAGACTGAAGTCTAAATGAATCAAATCTAAATGAATCAAAATCTTGGAAACTGTATAGTCAAAGATGTCCCATTAAAAACTAAATCTCTTACTCTTCTATATAAGTGATTATTCAGCTTCTGCTTCAAGACCTCTAGGTGGCTCAGTGGATAAAGAGCCAAGGCTGGAGATGAGAGGTTTGGGGACCAAATTTGGCCTCATACACTTCCTAGATGTGTGATCCAGGAGCAAATCACTTAACTCCCATTGCCTGACATTCACTGTTCTTCTTCCCTGGAACTAATACAAGTATAAATTCTAAAATGGAAGGTAAGGGTTAAAAAAGAATCTTTAGTGAAGAGTAACCAACCACCTTTTGGGACAGAATATTCCATTTTTTAATAGCTCAAATTGTTTTTTAGTTGGTTTGGATTCTTTTTTTCCCTGACAACAAGCTTAAATTTGCCTCTTAATTTTTGTTTACTTTGTTCCCAGTTCACTCTTCTTTGGTCAAACAGAACAAGCCTAATTCCTCTTTCAAATGGCACTTCTTCAAATACTGAAATAGTAAGCACATTCCTTTTCACTCTTCTTTTCTCCAAGCTAAATATCACCAGTTGCTTCAACCAATTCTCTTATTACCTCAGCTGGAGATCTTTTGCCACATTGTTTGATCTGCAACCCCCTAGATCTAATCCAGCTTATCAATGTCCGGAATTTCTCAAAAATGGCACCCAGAGTGAAGCCCAATACTTGAGGTATATGTTTCATGACCAAGGCAGAACACAGTAGGACTCTCACTTCAATAATCTTAGATGATATGTATATCTCTCAATAAAACTTAAAATCACATTAATTTTGGGAGGTGCCTATCATAGTATTGAATTAATCATTATATTTTAAATATAGAGAAAGCTAAAATCTTCAGGACATTTAACTTAACCAGAACTTGTCTATCTTGAGTTAACTTTAGTAAAACAGAGAAATCATTGGCCTTAGATTCAGCAAGATCTTAAATTCCAGCACAGGAGGTAATTAGTTACATGAGCTTGGACAAGACTCTTAATCTTTCTGAATCTCAGTTTCTTCATATGAAAAGCGATAACAAAAATTCATGAAGTTCCTATCTTGTGTTCTTATCACAATCCTCAAATTAGCTAATATATAAAAAGTATTTTTATACCCTATTACTGCTCTCTTCCCTAAAAGTATATAGAATTAAATATTTAAAGCTTGAAGAAATCTTACAGAGGATAAGCTAAGACATGAAGTTAATAGGAATTAAACTGATCAGCTTGATTCTCTTCTTAATAAATCAATCATGCTAAGAAACTTGTTTTGCACTATAAAAGTGAGCATCTAGAAGGAAATGCTTTAACTCCAAAAGAATAATTCTAATAATCACGGTGCTGTGTAATGTGAAGAATCCTGGAATATAAAACCTGGATTCAATTCCTGGGTCCATCATTTATGAGATTTATGACTCCATTCAAGCAAATGGAGAATAATTAATTAATCAATAAATGTTTATTAAGAGCCTATTATGTATCAAACTTTAGGATAAGCACTGGACAATGATGAGCCTAGAAGACAGATTGAGGCTGACAAAATTCAATGATCCGTGCATGAGGTAATGAGAGCCTATACTAGAGTAGTGTGGTACTGTCAGAAGAGAGAAAGGCATGTACTCAAGAGATGTCGCAAAGATGAAAACAAAACCAACAGGACTTAGCAAGAGTTTGGTGGATGGGGCGGGGTGAGAAATAATGAAGAATTCAGGATAACATCTAGGTTCTGAGTTTGAGTGACTGTGCATGATATTCCCCTGCAGTAAATAAGGAAGTTAGGAGGGACTGGAAGTGGTTAGTAGGAAAGATAGTTAGTTCTACTGAGGACATGTTGAGTGTCTGAAGATCCAGTTCAAGATGACCGAAAGGCAGTTGAAGATGCACAATCAGAGGTCAGTAAAGGGACAGAATTGGTTGACTTGAGAATCATCAGCAAAGAGATGGTAGTTAAATCCATGAGAATTAATGAAATCACCAAGGAGATAGGTAGAGAGGTCCCAGGGTAGAGCCCAGAAAGATGCCTGAGACTGGAGGTCATGATCTAAGGCAGATCCAGAAAAGGAGACAGAAAAGAAGTAGTCAGAAAGGTAGGAGGAAACCCAAGAGAGAAGGATGTCTTGAAAAACTAGAAAGAGTCAAAAGCTGCAGAGAGGTCAAGGAAAAGATGATTAGTTTTGGCAACTAAGAGATCATTAAATAGTTTCAAATATATATTATGTACATAATGTTTTATATATGTGTATACATATGTATTTATATGTGTTTTATATGTACATACACACTATATTATCACCCTCCCAGCACTGCTACAAGAATAGTGAAGTACAATAGAAATTTTATATTTCATGATGGGGAGTTCAGGCTGGTAGGAAAAATTCAGAATGAGCACAGCATGTTATTCTTTAATTCAGTTCAGTTGAATAAGGATTTATCTAAAGTCTATTGTCTGAAGGTGTGCACTGTGCAAAGTAATAATGGAGTTATAGTATTTAACTAAAACTTGTCAGCTCCTCTATGTAGTTTACTAATCAAGAAAAGTAAGATGGTAACTGCCTACTCTGCCACTGCCTAGGGCCAGTCATGGAGATGACTCCTATCCCTCTCTGGGAAGCCCAAGGTAGTTAACACTAACTTGAAGTTGTTCTCTTACCCTGCTTTTCCAAATAGAGATAAGTACCAGCTTCAACTTACTGCTGATAAATCAAATAATTACCCAAGAACCCCATTTCCAACATTATGCTGATGAAGTGGACATTACTGAAGACACACATTTCTTTAGCTTTCCTTTTTTGAAGGGTTCCAAGGCACTGCTAAGTAGCTGTGCAAGGCATGGAAAGATAAGTAGCAGTGGCAAAACAGTTAACAACGAATACCAAAAAAAGACTCATTCAATGATTGGTAAAATATAGCCTAGGTGTGATTTCCAAGAATGAAAATATTACCATTCATGTAGACAAATGACTAAGATCACTTCCTGCCCTGAAGCCCTCTCTGACGCTGTGACTTCAGACAGATGAGGGAAATTGTTTTAGTCATCTGTAGAAGACATACACTGGTGGGTCCCTTGAAAAAATCACTCAAAAATAGACAAAGGGAAAAGGGGAGGCAACTGGGGGACAGTGGATTGGGACATGCTTTGGACTTCTGGTTTTGTTCTTTGATCTTTTACTGAAAAGAAGAGTATGAATATATCTTCAAATGATGCCTGAGTTCCTAGAAACACACATTTATATGTTAAACATTCTCCATTCAAGTGATATTTTTAATAAAGTAGGGTATTTGTTTATTTTAAGGAATCTCATGGGAAACCATTTATACAAAAAAGCCCTCCAATTTAAACTTTCCTTCATAAATTTGGATACCTATTGGTTTGCCTGTTTGGAGAGGTGTTCACAACTTACTAATAATAATAATTTACATTTATATGATGCCTGACAGTATACAAAGTGTTTTCTTTACTACAAGGATCATTAATGTTTTACAGATTAAAAACCTAAGCTATAGAGAGATTAAGTGATGTCAACAATCATATGGCTAGTAATAGGCAGACATAAACTTGATAGAATGCTAGAAATGGAAGGGACTCTAGAGACCATGTAGTCTCATTTCATAGGAAACTGGGGTCCAGAGAAATTAAAGATCAAGAATAAAAAAAAGAAGTATGAAATGGCAAATCCAATCAAACCTGTTTACTGTTTCTGAGTCCAGTGTTCTTTTCACTTTATGATGCCATCAAAGCAGGGGTCCTGAAACTTCTGTGCTTTACAAATTTTTTGTGCAGTTTTGACAAAGCCTATAGACTCCTCAGAATATTTTCTTCATAAATAAAAATATGTGAGATTACAAAAGAGTTCCAATTATATTAAAATAAAGGTGTGTTTTTTTTTCTGTCCAAGTTCTTGTACCTTCTGGAAATCTATCCATAGACTGTGGGGTTTTGTGGGCCCCAGGTAAACATTTCCACTTTAAAATCTATAACTAGGATATAGAGCTTAGACTCAAGGTGCTGAAATTTAGAGGACGTTGAGCATATTTGTTATACTTCAGCTGCAGAGAAATAATCAAACTTAGCACATAGTAAGAACAGTTAGATAAAATAATAAATTATGGAATGGCAATTCTTCTTCCAGAAGCCATGCCCCAAGTCAGGTCTTCTTTGGCCAGTTCCTTGCTGGCTCCTCCCCCATTTTTCTAGCACTCTACCCTCACCCCTTTAAGCTCCATAATGTCCTGTTGAGTTTGATTCCAAGGTTCATTTCACGTCATAAGCCTCCAGGACAAAAATTGCTAATTATGACCCAGGCTGCCTTCCTCCTGGGGATTTTCTAACCACATTGGTATTAGATTTTATAATTTTAATGGATATTTATTATCCATCAAAAACTTTTAGTTAGATTGTGATTCTGATCTAGGTTTCTAAGCAGAAATTAATTCAATCATTTCATAAACATTTATTAAATGCCTTCTCTGTGTGTAAAGTACTGTTCTAAGTGCTAGGAATACAATGGCAAAAATGAAAAATAGTTTCTGTACTCATGGTACATATGTAGCATATTTACTGAGGAGATACAATATTTATACCGATCAACAGATGAAAGATAATTTTAAAAAGCATTATGAACTGAAAGATTCAGAAAAAAATCTTTTTTATAGAAGGTTGATACCTGAATTGAACCTTATTGGATCATAGATATGGAGTTAGAAATGACCTTAAAGACCACCTAGTTCAACCTCTTCCTTTTACAGCTTATGAAATTGGGTAATTTCCTAAGATACACAATTAATAAATAGCAGAGGTAGGATTTGAATCTATGTCCTCTGAACCCAAATCCAATACTCCTTCTACTGTACAATGATGCCACATCTAGCTATTGCTAGATGTGACAGGGGAATGTATTCAAGGTATGTAAGATAACTTTGAAGGCAAAGAAGCAAGAAATGGGACACCAACTTCAGCAAACCTAAAGAAAACTACTTTGGCTAATTCATAGAGTGAATGAAAAGGGGTAATATAAAATAAAAAAGAACCCTAGAACCATACTGGGAAGAGCTTTAAATACCAAAAAAAAAAAAAGATACTGTATCTTATCCCAGATACAATAGGAATCAGCTGAAGGTTTTATAGTAGGAAAGTGATATAATTAAACCCATGCTTCATAGCAAGGTAATTTTAGTAGTTCTGTGAAGGACAGATTAGAGAGGGAAAACCTAGGAATCCAGGAGACCAGTTAAGAGCTTATTGTAATAGTTAAGGTATAATGGGGGCCTCCACATAGGAGGTTGTGCTGTCAGAGATGTTACATATGGTGAGAGAGAGAAATTAAAGAATGAAGGATGACTTTCAGATTATCAAGGTGAGAGCCTGCAAGGAGGATGGTGCCCTTAATAGAAAGTGGAAAGTATTCATAAGAGATGGAGGTGGAAAGTATCCATGTTAGACATGTTGAGTTTGAGGACGTGAAAAAGTCAAGCAGAGGTGAGTGATGAAAGATTTAAGCTCAGGAAAAAGACTAGACTAGACTAGATCTATGGGGGCTGTTGAGATAACAAGGAGAGAAGACAGAGAAAAAGACCAAAAGGGGGGAAGGGAGTAGAAAAGAAGGGAGGGGAGGGAAGAAAAGGGAGTAGAGAACCCAAATGAAAACCCAAGTGACTGTCACAATTAGAGGACTAGACATGTATTATGATTGAATAAAAAAGATTAAAGAAAGTAATCAGAAAGAGGGAAAGCATCAAAGGAGAGAGGTGTTAAGACATCACAAAAACTGAGGAAAGAAAGGGGATACACAAATAAAAGGGTGCTAAATAATACCCAGAGCAGCAGATGCCAAGAGGAATGAGGATTGAGGAAAAAAACATCAAATTTAGTAATTAAAATATCATTGATAACTTTGGAGAGAGCAATTGCAAGTAAAAATCAGACTTCAAAGCAATGAAAAGGGACAACAAGGGTTATAGAAGGTTTTTTTCTAGGAATTTTGCCATGAAGGGGTGGAAAAAGTTTTAAAAAGATAGCTTGAAAGGGAGTCAAGATTCAGTGAAGGCTGTTTTGGGGGGTGGAGATTTGCTTTAAAAATGGGCAAGTTTGTAGACATTAGGGAAGAAGACTGGAAGCAATTGAAAATGGAGAGGCCAGAAGGATTGATTGATAGAGCAGTATCCTGGAGGAAACAGGAGAGAATATGATCAAAGATAAAAGATGAAGTATTTGCCTTCTCTCAGGAAGGAGAGCCACCTTTTTCCCAGAGACCAAAGCAAGTAAGTAGGAAACAACCAATGATATGGAGGAGATTTGAAGTATATATAAAAAGGAATAAGTTTGGAATTTCTGACAAATACTCTCATTTTTCTCAGTAAAATAGAAAATAAGATCCTCTGTGGGTGGGGTGCCAAATTGGGAGAAGAGTGATATAAGAGGCTTGAGGGAAAAAGGGAAAGTTTAGAAAAAACAGTATGCAGAATGAGACAGAAAATCAATGAGACAAAAAAAAAATAAAATGTGTCCAAAGTACATTGAGGGCCCACTTGATATTATATAATATAAATCTGTTGCAAACATGGTGCATGGTTATATCATTTCTTTTAGCAAAAATAAGTATGAACAGAGAAGGGCGATGATGGTAGCAACTAAAGATTGTTTGGGTTTTAACTAGTTGAGAACAGCAAAAATTTTAAGAGTAATGGATACTTTATTTTTATTATATGTTATATACCTCATAACATATATAGTTGACATATAGTTTATTTATTATAGATGTTATATGTTCTATAATATATTCTACATAATATATATATATAGTTTATTTTTATAAATTTACATTTAGATTGTGAGCTTCTTCAGGGCAGGAACTATCTTTTGTCTTTTTTATCCCTAGTTCTTAGCACAGTGCCTGGTACATAGTAGGTGTTTAATTTTAAAATACTTAATAAACATTTTGATTAACTATCAACTCTTGAATAAATATTAGTGAGACCAGAACAAGGATGAAAGTCAGGGAGAGCAAGGAGTGGTAGAATGGTTGGAAGTTCAGGTGAAGATAAAGAACAGGTTTAGGAAGAGTGAGACAAAGGGAGAGATCTGAGGATAGAGGATTGTGATCTAAGAGAGAAATTTCAGCTTTCTGGATCATGGAGTCTGAACAATTATGGAAGATGATGAGATCAAAGATGTGGCTATCCCTGAAGAAGACTAAAGCATGAAGGTATAGAAGTAGAGAAACTTAATGAACTGGAGGGATAGGGTGTTTGAAAAGACATCAGCATGTATATAGAAGTCCCTAAATAGGAGGATAGGAGGGAGGGAGAAGTGGAAGAACCAACAAAAGATTGAAAGTAGGAATGGTCTTTCAATTCCAGCACCAAACTCTGAGTTGATCTTTAAAGAAAAAGAGGTTACTGAGAGATGGTGGCAGAGAGTGGTTCTGAATATGGCAGAGTGGAACAAATAAATATGTTTTTCTAATGTTGAGGGACATAAGAGAAAGAGCAGTCTTCCCTGGAGAGAATGACCAGGAATGCAGTGATTTGTGAATAGAAAAAGAAAATTTTTAAAAAAGGCTGAATTTAAAAAGTGGGGTCCCAGAGAACATAATGGAAATGTGAAAGAATTGGAGACCCTGACTTGAAAAGATTAGCTAAAGTAACTGGAGATATTTGGCCTGGTGAAAAGATTTACAAGGGACAATACAACTGTTATCAAAATACTTGTAGAGCTATCAGTGGAAAAGGAATTAGATTTAATCTCCTTGGCCCTAGAGGTTAGAACTAGGACAAATGGCTTCTCAAAAGTAGATATGGTCTAGGTGCATTTCTAGAAGTTTTCTTCAACTGGAAGCTAGATGATATGAGAGAGGAGAGGGATATATTGCAGAAGCAATCTTATGCAAATTATGAAGTGGTCTAAATAAAAGTCCCTTATGAGATTCTGGAACCCCATCCATGTACTAACAAATATCAAATCAAGTTCATCACAGAGGCATAAGCCTGTAGTCCCTATTACTGGGGAGGATGACATTGGTTGATCTCCTGTGTTCACCTTAAGTCTAGCGCCAATATGGTAGGCTTCCAGGAGCGAGGGGATCATTTGACTGCCTAAAGAAGGGAACAAAACAGGTTCACATTTTTGTGCTGAAGTATTGAAATTAGAACCTTAAGTGTCCTCTATACGTGAAACCTAGGTGAAAAAGGGAGTCCCAATCTTTAAAAAAAAAATCAAGTTCTTCATTCTAACTAGCCAGGTGAGAAAGTTTCTATCTCACTGTTTGCTGTGGAATAGAATTGACTTCTAAAATATTAGTGTTTTAGAGCTAGATAGAAACCAATGTCCAGAGAGGGTAAGATACTTACCCAAAGTTGGTTAGTTAGAGGCAATGATGAACCTAAAAAAAGGTGTCCTGACTCCCACTTCATTGTTCCATGGTGAGAGCCTCTTCTCCTCTCCTACAGTTCTTGCACTTTTATGCTTTCAGGGAAATCATCACAGAAATAGTTTGGATTTTTTAGGTATGGGCTGCCTTGCCCCTGAAGGAACAGGGGTGTGTACTCTTTGCTGTTTGTACATCCCTAGCCTTGAGAATATTTTGTCTGTGGTTTCATTACACCCTTCCCCATAGAAAGGACAAAAGAGAGAAGACAGCTGAACTGGCAGTTGGAGGTTACCCTGACATACACAATATTGCCCTTTTCTGATGAGTCAAAGAACAAATATCATAAAATGTACAGCACATTCCTGGTCAGGGCACGTTGGTCTCAGTGGAGTATTGCTTGGAGTGGGGGTTGGGGCATGATTTATGGCTCACCTGGTCTCTCTTTTGGTTTCAATCATTATTTGATTGTGGGTAGGAATCAGTTCTTTTTTTTTTTGCCTCAGTTTCTTCAGGAAAGTTGGTCAACATTTATGTATAAATCAATGGTCATAATCTCTGATTTCTTCCCCCTCCACCACCAGTAAAAAAATAAATGTATTCATGGAAGATACTTCATAAAGCAGACCGAATAAAGTGACATGCAGAGACACTGTTCTTTTCTGTTCAAATAACAGCAGTGGAGGAGATGGCAGACAGCAAGTTGGGTGACGAGAAGCAACAGGGGCATTTAGAGGGCTATGAATGGAGAGGCAGTCAGAGAAAAGATTTCCTGAATTATAGTTTGGGCAAACTTCTGAAGTTTGCAAAGCACTATCCATACATAATCTTTTTTGTTCCTCAAATTCTAAAGCAGTGGTTCCCAAACTTTTTTGGCCTATCGTCCCCTTTCCAGAAAAATATTACTTAGCGCCCCTGGAAATTAATTTTTTTTAATTTTAATAGCAATTAATAGGAAAGATAAATGCACCTGTGGCTTTCACCACCCTCCTGGATCACTGCAGCACCCAGAAGGGGGCTGTGGCACCCACTTTGGGAATCACTGCTCTAAAGTAATGCCATTTTATAAGTGAAGAAACTCAGAGAGGTCCTCATCACACAGTGTGAAGTATCAGAGACAGAATTTGAGTACAGGCTGTCCAAGTATAATATTACCTTCTATACACACTTCCTCTCCATCTAAATTCTGTCAAACAATATTATAAAAATATAGGATACCTTTCTACATTTGTGAAAGATATATTCAAAATGAAAGGAGATTGTAACACCCTAGTTTGGCCCTAAAGAAGAGACAGAAGAATGTGCCTTCCTCCCTTCTTTACACAGATGGGGTACCATGTTTATGGAAAACTTCATTTAATGTCAGGCTTGGTTATTGATTTGCTTTGCTGGACTATTTTTAATGTTTATTCTTTATTATAAAAGTTAGCTCTCTGAGAGGCATGGGGAAAATATAGACTGAGAAATGTGGGTGAGATAAAAATGAAAGACAGCAATAAAAATTTAAGTCTGTCCACAAATTTAGTTCTTAGTATTTCTGGAGAAAGGCATCACACATGAAGTGACATGAGAATAATCATGACTGTCCCTTTCTAATCATTCTCACTGACCTAATTCAGATCATCACTACCTTTTTCTCCCTGACTAGTTTTCCAAATATAGTCTTATATCTATGGGTATGAAATAAATGGACAGAAGTGAATATTACTGAACTAGTTGATTTTTATATATATATAAATTGGAATTCCATAAAGGAAATTCAGCAGAGATATTTATTTTGAGGAGCAATGGGAAATGTAGTGAGAGAAGTAAGGGAGATAGGAGATCTGAGCTTCTAATAGGAGGTCTTAGGAATCTGCTAAGATTGAGGATTTGGATACTATTCAAGCAACAATGAGTCACTGTCCATAGTTACTACAGGCAAAGTCAGACCAAATATCAAAGAAAGTCTCCTATTTAACCTAAAACTTGGTTGCTGTTTACGACATGCCAGCCATTCTTCTAAATGCTAAAGATACAGAGAAAAGCATAAATCACAGTCTCTGACGTCAAGAAACTTACATTCTTTTTGAGAGACAAGTAAACAAGTTGGAAGGAGAGATAGACAGACAGACAGACAGAGACAGAGACAGAAACAGAGACAGAGAGAGTAGATGGGACATAATCTCAGAAGAGAATTATTGGAGAAGCAGGAAAAGCTTCTTGGATTAAGTGAAATTTCACCTGAGTCTTCAGGTAGTTCAAGGAAACTAAGAAGAGGTAAGGGGTCACATCATTCTATTTGTGGAGAAATAATTAGTACAAAGGCACAGAGAGAGGCAATAATGTTGTGTTGGAGGAACTTCTAGTGATACTGGACCTGGACGTGAGTAGAGTAGCTAGGTTCTGAAGAGCTTTAGAAAGCCAGTTTTATCCTAGAGGTGACAGGAAGTCACTGGAGCTCACTGAGTATGTGGGGGTAACATGGTCAATCAAACATTTTAGAAAAAAACTTAAAACAAAGACAACAAAAACCATTTGACAGTCAAAAGAGAGGACAGATTAGAATAGGAGAGAATTAAGGCAGAGAGATCAACAGGCAAGCTGCTTCAATAGTCCAGGTGAGAGATGATGAATCACATCTGGCTTGAACCAGAATCACAGCTCTGTGAATGGAGAGAAGTGAATATATATGAGATGTTGGAAAGGTGGGAATGTCAACATTTGACAATAGATTGAACATGTGGGATGAGTGCAATCACTACTGGAATGGCCTAATGGAATCTTTTGTTCTGCAAAATGTTTGTTGCCAAATGAAATTGGGCTTTGCTATTTTAGAACCATAATGAATATAAATACCAACTATATTTTAAATATAGATCAAATGGATGCTAATTTGATAGGGGAGAACACTTAGCAGAGACATTTATTTGCTAATTAGCAGTTCCAACATTCATTAAATTCTGTGTTAAGTGATCATCGAATGTGATTTACAACCAATGTAACATAAGTAACCATTTATTCTACTTCTTTATTTTGGTATGGAGGCAATTCTAGTTTCCTGAATTCTATACCAGAAGGGCATACGCTTAGGCAGTTCTTAAGCCAAGAGGGAAAATTTTAAATATGGGTCCCATTGGCAGATTATGTCTGTTTCCTGAAGAAGAGTCTAGTTATGGGAAAGGAAACTCTTCGCCAGAAATGACACATGAACTAATGAAAAAACAATCACTTTGTCTAATGATACACTTCTATGCTGAAGACTCATCTGAATGTACTTTAAGGTTCTAATTTCAGATGCATGATCTCAAAAAGTAGAGCTTTAAGAAAATTAAATAATCATTGAGGTCTTGATTACATGAACATATCTTAAATGAAATAAAATTTCCACTTATCTCCAAAAGCTTCTATAACTACTTAAAATACTTTATTAAACATTATCATTCTCATCAACCTGATGGGATGTTTAAAAGTTGCACCCGAGGGCATCTGCTTTTGCACAATGAATACTTTAAACTAAGTTCCTCAATTTTTTCATTTGAAGTTCACATTAAATTTCAAGGTGTATATGTTCTCTTCCTTTCTCTTGTGAAAAGTTATTTCTAGGGCATTTAAATCTCAGAAGCCATCACAGCACAATCATATTAAAACCTGTTTTTTGAAAATGATGGTTAAACAAAAATTCAAAGGTGATGTCAAAGAAATGATGTTCAGGAAGCATAAAAGGCTAATTCAAAATCAGTCTCTCAGGAGGAATTGTACTAATTATTACATAAAAGACAAAAATGCTTGACTATATTCAAGGACAAAGCTAGAATTATAATATTTCAATTAGTGGGAAAAGACACAATGCTTTAAAACATGAACAGTAAATATAAAATATAGTCAAAATGGGTCATGAATAGAAATGAGTAACAAATTTCATGTAGAGAGTACTATGTAAATACTGCATTCTTTCTTTAGTATAGCACCTTTGAATCACATTACTTCTTGTTTTCAAAATGTCTTCCCCCAAAAATCTCAGAACTGTATTGTTCTGGCAAAATGAAGTGAGAGTTGTCATATGATTGGGGTTCATAATTTCAATCCAATAGTCATCAGGATTTTTATTAAACATCAGTCTTCTTATCAGTTTCAGTGCCCCTGCTGAGTATTAACTCAAGTGTACCTTTCCTGAAAAAAAAAATCCAAGCTATTCTTTCACTTTAATCTTTTGGGATGTAGAATTAATCCTCAAAAGCCAAGAATTTGAGTGGAAACTTCATAAGGGGAAAATAATACTTTTGTTCAGTGTCACTCCCAAAACCTTCATATAGAAATCCAGAGGCTTTTTCAAATCTTTTATTCTTAAAATTGTTTTTTGCAACTGGAAATCCTTAGTGCTAGAGTCTGATTTGGATCTGAAACTAAGGGCAGTCTTTTTGGTATGGCTCTCAAAAGCTTGTGGAGGCTTGACCATGGAAGAAGGGGTGATGACTCCCATGGGGTCTGAATTGAGCTGTCCAAAAGCCTTATTTTTTTTTAGTGATTCCCTATTAAATTTCCCAAAACATTTGCATCCAATTGTTTCCACTCTTCTCAGATACTCAGTTTTAATCCTATCTACTCATATTTAAAATTGATCATTTCCCTTAATATTGAATAAAATTAGAAAGACTGTGTTGCATTATTTCCCTCGATTCTCCCCCTCCATACCTCAAAACCACTTAGTATCTTTGACCATTCTTTCTTCCATCTCTCCTGAGAAAGTGTCCCTCCTATTTTTTTCAAGACCTTCAACTATACCCTTGATTCCATCCTCTAGGACTTTTTTTCATCTCTCTGTCTTTGTCTCTCTGTCTCTGTATCTGTGTGTGTGTATGTGTGTGTCTTTCTCTCTCCCCGCCTCCCTCTCACACACACACATAAACCCCTATAAACTCTTCTTCTCCAGTGACTACCTCCTTTCTATCTATAAGCTTAGGTGTTTATGCACTTTAAAAAAAACCTATTCCCTTGACTATGCCACTCTATCCAACATTACATCACTCTTTTCCCATTCATTCATTATCAGATTTCTACAGATAGTGGTATACCTTCATTGCCTTCATTTTCCCACAACTCCATCCCATCAAAATTAATCTCTGACAGCTGCTTTACACACACACCACTTTACTGAAAGTATATTCTTGAAGGCCATGACTAGTGCCCTTATGACCAAATTTAATAGACCTTTTCTCAGTCCTCTTTTGTGGTATTTGACACTATAGTTTAGCTCTCTTTTCTCATAATTCCTCCCCTTGATTCAGTGCCCTTTGCTAATTCTCCTATCTCTCCAACCATTTCTGCTGTTTCAGTCAGTATTTCCTCCTCTTCCTCCCATCCTTTAAATATTGTGATCTTTTCTCCTCTCTTTTTCTATTTTCTTCTCTCTTCTACAGGGATCTTTTCTCCTTCCATAGCTTCAATTGTTCTCCTTTGTGAATAATTTAAAATTGATTGCTTCCTGAAGTCCAAGCCCATTTTATCTCTATCTGGAGAATTTGTTAGATACTTAAACATACCATGTTCACAACGGAACTCATCATATTCCTTCCAACCTATTCTTGTCCGTGACTTCCTTATTTCTCTTAATGGAATCATTATTCCTTAAATCACCCAAACCAGAAATTGCATTGTCATCTTTAATTCTTCTCACTCCCTCTCTTGTGCATCTAATTATTCACCAAGCTTTAAGTGTTCTATATCTGAAATACCTCTCACATCCTTTCCCTTCTCTCTACTCCCACATGATTGTTAGTTTAGACTCTTATTACCTCTGACCTGGAAGATTGTAATGGCCTCCCAATCACTTTCTCAGTCCCCCCACCACCTATTTGCCCCATTTCCATCCATTGTTCCATATTTATCTTCCTAATGAACAGCTCTGATCATATCCCTTTGCTACCCAGAAACTTTTAATGGCTTCTGACTGCCTACCAAACAAAGGCCAAATTTCTTAGCCTGGTCCTCAAGGGTCTCTAAAGCCCAATCCTAACCTATCTTTCCAGTCTTTTCTAAAGCTACTTCCCTAATATATTCTAGTTTTTTTATCAATCAAATTAATTAATTACCTTTCCCCAAATACTTTTATTCCTATCCCCTGCCTTACAAACATAATGATTTTTCTTCTCCTCTATTTCTTATATCTAAAATAACCTCCTCCTCTGTCCATCTATTGAAATCCTTTCCATTCTTAAAAACAAAAACAAAAACTCATATTCCTCTTGCTTCATAAAGACTTCCCTGACCTCCTTAGGTAAAAGTAATTTCTCTTTCTGTAATTTTATGACCTTTGCTTTTTAATACCTCTTATGCTTATCACATTTTTATTTGGAATTTGTACAAATGATTATTCCCCCCACCCCACCTAACTGGAAGATCACCTTACAATCACTAGAGAAAAGTGGCCTTCCATGTGGCTGTCAAATATGAATAGAATAGAAGAAAAGGTAGAACACAGAGGCCAAGTATTATAGATGATAGAGTGAGGGTGAAGAACTTGGAATCAGGGTGTTTTGTCTTCAAATCCTCCCTTACTCTCTTACTGTTGTCTGACTCTAAATAAATCACTTACTGTCTCCAGGCTTCAGTTTCTTCATCTATAAAACAAGAGGTTTGGACTCAATGAGCTCTAGGATCCTTTTTCCAGTTCTAAATCTATAGTATCTTAAATAAATCTTAAATAAAGAATTTTTAAAATTATCTAGTCCACTACTTCATTTTACAGATAGAAAAACTGAAGCTTAGACAAACTAATTGGCTTGCCCAAAATTTACGCAAGTAGAAATTTGGGACTAGAAAACTAAGTTATAATCCCAGGTATTTTTTATTTTATTATACTGATGTTGCCAATAAAATCAACATCCATACCAGAGAATAACAGCTGGAATTGGACCGTTAATGTGTACCAGCATACCCTAAAAAAGAAGTTCCATTCAAACACTTCAGCCCATCTGTCATTAGAGGAGTGAAAAGATGCTCTACTTTTTGTTACATTAGTTAAGGTTCCCAAAAATGCACCTAAAATATGAAAAGTTAAAAAAAATGACCTAGTGATTTCTGGGACCCACTGACCTCCAAAAATATACATATTTATTTTTTCAATTAGTATTTTCCTTCTTCCAGGTTTTCTTTACTATATGGAAATCTCAACTTTTGTCCTGATGGTCTCAGTACAAACCATGCCATTAGGGATTGAATAGCAAAGCATGTGGCCAAAGGAACTGACAGAATGAAGTGTGTTAGACTAAATATTGGTTTAGAAAGAAGTCCCAATGCAATTAATCCCCACACTCTTTATGTAAACAGTCTCTCTTTCTTTGACTTTGCCAGCACAGGTCTCTCAATACCACTTAGCAGTTCAGGGTCTCAATGGAAATGGTCTTTTGCTATTTTATGGTTTAAATTTGGTTCCTTGGAACCTGACAATTTCTCTGAGCAACTATAGCCAGCTAGACCTCTTCAGATGGCTTCTGGATTCCTTAAAAAGCCAAGCTAGCGCATTCGATGCATATGGTACTGTTCTTCCCAGGAGCCGTTTTCTAAATAAATCTAGCTAAGACACTGAAGTAAGATTAAAAAAAAATAAAAAGTAAATTGGATTTTTCCCCTCTTCCTCACCTCAGCTATTCCTCCTCCCATTCCCCACAACCAATTTTAAGTTGCTCATAGAATCAGTTCTTTCATTTTAGAATGGACTACAGAGATCATCAAATTTAATAGCTTCATTTCACCAATAAGAAATCTTAAGATCAGAGATGTTGATTGATTTTCCTGAGAAGACAGGCAAAGCTAGTTAGAAGATAGATCTCTTGACTTCCAGTGTTCTTTTGTTTTCTCCTCTACCTTCTACTTTCTATCTAAACATATTGAAATCCAGAGATTACATCTAGAATATTCAAATACTACCCAATTATCTAGTTGGAATTAGAAGACCTGGATTTTACTTGTTGCTCTGTACTATACTAATTGTATTACTTTGGTCAAAGATCTTTACTCTTATGAGTTTGAGTTTTTTCACCTGTCAAATGGGGATAATAAGAATTATACTCACACCTCATAGCATCCTAGATTTGGAGCTAGAAGGGAGCTTATAGATCATCTCCTCAAACCCTCTTGTTTTATAAAGAGCAAACTTAGAGAGGGGAAGTGAGTTACTCAGGGCCATGGATATGATTGAGAGCCATGATTTAAACCTAAATCTTCTCCTTTAATAGCAGTTGTTTTCTTTTATTTCTTTTCTTTTATTTCTTTTTCTTTCTTCCTTCTTTTCTTCCTTCCTTCCTTCTTTCTTCCCTCTTTGTAACTTCAGCATTATCCTTATTTTCTCACTCTTCTTCATACCATATATCTAACTAGTTGCTAAATCTTGCCCTTTCTATCTCTACTACTTTGCTCCTTCTTTCTGCTCACACAGGAACTACCTTAGTTGAGGACCTCATAACCTCTCACTTACACTATAGCAATAATCTCTTAATTGGTTCCCTTGCCTCATGGTTACTTTACTCAGATTCAGCTTAAATACGTGCTCACAGTCACACGCCAGTCAACTAGTATTTACCTGCTATGTGTACGGCACTGTACTAAGAAAAGACACAATACTTAGGTAACAATAGTCCTTGTTCTCAAGGAGCTCAATATCTAGTAGAGGATACAACATGCAAACAAACTATTTACAAATATATATATATATGAATAAACTAGAAGCAGTCTTAGAGGGAGAATACTGAGACTAAGGAGGACTGGAAAAGACCTCATGTTGAAAGTGGGACTTTGGCTGCTATTTGAATGAAACAAGAGAAGCTAGGAAACTAAAGAGGGAGAGAGTTCCAGGCATGAGAGATAGTTGTGAAAATGTAGAATCAGAGGTAATGTCTTGTGTGAGGAATAGCTTTGAGGCCAATGTTTCTGCATCACAGAGTATGCAGGGACATAAAGTATAAGAGGATAGGAAAAGTAAGAAGGGACCAGTTTCTGAAAGGCTTTAAAAGACAAAAAGAGGATTCAGTATTTTGTTCCAGAGTTCACTAGATTTTATTGAATATGGAGAGGGGTGTGTGTGTGTGTGTGTGTGTGTGTGTGTGTGTATGTGTGTGTGTGTGTGTGTGTGTGGTGGGAAGGACTGGAATGACATGGTCAACCTGTTCCTTAAGAAGATGAATTTGACAGCTGAATGGAAAATGGATTGGAGTGAAGAAAAGCTTGAGACAAGGAGATAGTCTAGACATAAGGTGATGAGAGCTTGCATGGAATGGGGGGGGGTGAGGATGAGAGAGTGGGATATGACAGTGTCAGAGGAGAGGAAGGGCTGGATAGGAGAAATTTTATGAAGGTGGAAATGACAGGACTTGGCAATGAGAGGATTTCTGGGGAGTGAGAGTAGAGAGTGGAGGATAATGCTTCAGTTGCAAACTTGGGTAATGGGGAAGATGGTGGTGGCCTCCACAATAATAGGCAAGTTAGAAAAGATTTAGAGAGGAAAAATAAAAATTCAAATGTCTATGATATAAGCCCTAAATTTAAAGTTAATGTTTCTGGTGTGGTTTGGATAGAGCATCCTAGAGTCTGACAAATAGTCAAAATGATATTCGTTTGCTTTTTTGGCCAGTTACAATTCTCTTAAATTATCATATTTTTAGATCTGTTTTCTGTCCCTTGATCCTGATGTGATCATATGATGAATTTTTAGAAATAGGGACAACCCATTAATGGTCATTAACTGAGTCTTTCCTTTTAACTAAAAAATTGGCAGCAGTTATCTGACGTGATTCTTTCAGGTGGCTATGACATAGGTTATATTTCAACACTTTAAAAGGCATCATAAGTATGGACACCTTCTGAACCAACAGACCACAAGTCCTTCATCCTTTGGTGGATAGTCATAATGTTAATGTGATCAAGAAGAAAAATCATAACCTAGTGACCAACCTCCTAGTGAGGAACCTCTATGAGCTTAGGCAAGTTCTTCCACCATAGACCCACAAGCCATTACCAAACCTGCACCTAAAGCCTTTTCAGATTGATAGGACGTTATAAGGTTTGCTCTCTAACCAAACACCAAGTGTTCATTCAATGAATACTACGTGCCAAATACTGTGCAAAGCAGTGGAGTACAAATTTAAAAAAAAGCAATCCCTACCTTTGGGGAGCTTAGGAGTATATGAAAGATCAATATAGAGTAGATGGAAGGTAGACTTATAAGTGAAGGTTTAGCAAATGGAAGGACAGAAAAGATCCCCTGAGGAAGTAACTCGAGTTGAATCTTAACTAAGCTAAGGATTCTAAGAGGAGATGGCTCAGAAGAAAGTATTTCAGTCCTGGTGGAAGGGCCAGGTTTCCACTTGGGACTTCAGTTTCTTTTTGTTGTAAAATGAAGGGATTTGCCTAGTCCATCTCTAACATTCCTTCCCACCCTAAATTGGTGATTCTGTGAACCTTCCACAGGATGAGGCATGAGAGTTAGCCTTATTGGAAGACGATAAAGACATAGATTATTTCATATGTAAATACATATTTACAAGAAGCAAGAAAAGTGCTAGAGAAAATTCATGCCCTAAGTCATGGTTTCCAATTCTCTGTGCCCTTCCTTTATCTTGAGGTTTCAGTTGGGGTAGCCCAGCTGGAGCCCCTTTGGTTTGGAATCCTAGCAGTTTCCCCTATGTTCCTCAAGGGCAGCCTATGAAAGAAAGCCTTCTAAGGAAAACCCAGGGGGGCACTGCAGGAAGTGGTACATGATACACAAGGTGATAAGTTTCTTTTTGAGTCAGTGCTGCCACAAGGGGGTCCCCAGGAATCAGTCCATTTCAGAGGAAATGTAAAGATGCAAAGACTGAGGTCATGACCAACTCTACCTTGATTAAAGGGCACTCAGGGCTTTTCCTGAATTTGTGGTTATCAAAGCCATGGATAGATTTCAACTAAGGCCCTTTGGCCTCTTTAAATTTTATGCCCTTCTCAACCCTGCCCCTAAACACCTCCATTTCACCATTTAAACAATTTGAGTCCTGTCTTATCATTTGATATTCCTACAGATTTTCCATTATTTTCCTTTCCAGAAATTCATCTTTAACAATTTTTTTCAAATATTAAGAGCTTTCCCCTTACCACTATGATTAGGGCTTTCAGTGAATGGGAAGGTAGTTAACTATATCAGAAAACGTTGGTTTCCCATCTCCTTATTTGAACACACCTTTTGGTGGCAGTTTCTTCCTGTTGCTTGGCAGAGTTTATGTGCTCAGCATGTGTCACTGTAACTTAAAATAACCCTTGAACTAATGGCCCTCCCAGATGCCATTCCTATGGTCTTTTCCCCCTGGCCCACAGTTTCCCTCAACTTCCAGTTATGGGCCTTGTAAAAGGTTCCCTCCTAAGGTAACTTAGTAACCGTGGACTGATCAGGTCATGAACAGCCTTCTTTTGCTCCATCTTCCTTTACTCCTTCTAAGTGACCCTTTTCAACAAAGGTCAGGCCTGGATTTGTAACTAAATCCAAAAACAACAAGCGGCAAAAGGCTACAAGAGCATCAAATGTTTCTGAGCCATTTTGGATTCTCCTTGTCTTAATGTTACAATTGGTTTGAAGGCATGGAATGATGGAAGCAACACTAGACTTGGAGCCAGGAGATATGAGCCTTGGATGTGGCTGTTACCAACTAGCCATGTTGCACTTGGACAAATTATTAAATTAGAGGCATCATGCTATACAGAAAGAATGCTGTATTTGGTGTCAGAGAAGCCAGGCTCAATCTCAGGTGGACTACAACACCTTGGGCAAGTCATCTCATCTCTCTGGACATTAGACTTCTCTTTTATAAAATGAGAAGTTGGACTAGATGAGCTTCCAACTCCAAACTTTTGATCCAGTGGATTAAACTGGACATCAGTTTCCTCATTTTTATAACACATGGTTTCAACTAAAAGATCTAAGGATTTTTAGTTTGGAAAAAAAGAGACTTAGTGCAACTAGGTGCATTGTTGTTCTTATTGGTGTTGTTGTGGGGAGGGGAAGATTATTGATTCCATTCTTAAAACATTTGAAACATTTTCATGTGAAAGAAAAAGCAGTCTTGACCTAATTTTCCTGGAAAGCAAAACTAGAACCAAGGTGATATAAAACTATAGAAGGCAGGTTTTGTATTAATTGTCTATTAGCTTTTAATAAACTTAATAATCATCAATTAACACAAATATTCCAATATACAAAAAAGTGTAGAAAACATTTTATACAAAACTAAATTTTAAGATCATTTTAAAGTATATATTCAATTTTAAATAGTAGGTAACAATTTGGATTCGTATTGGGGGCCCTTTCTCAAATGAGTTAATATCTGTAAAGCACTTAGCACTGTGCCTAGTACATAGCAGGCACTTAAGATGCTTTTATTTTTTCCTTCTTTTCTTTCTTCCTTTCTTCTTTCCTTTTAGCCTTCTTTTTTCCTTTCCATTCTTTCTTTCATGCTTGACTTCATTTTCTTTCAATATTCTTTTTCTTTCCTTTCTTCTTTCCTTCTTGAACATATTTTTGGTTTCTTTTGTGTATTATTGCTATTCTTTTTCTAAATTTTTACATCTCTATTATTTCCACTAACTCATCATTCCCCAGTCTAAGTCTCCACAAATTGAGGTCTTTTCTTATAATGAATACATATATTCAAGCAAAAACAACCAACACACTGGCTCTTAATGAAAATGTGTATCTCCATCCTATTACCTCTCTGATTTTGGTTCCATTTGAGCAAAGGCTTTGTAGCATTGCCTCATTTTCCTCATCTATAAAGTGATCAAGTTAGATTAGATTATCTTTATGATTTCATTTACTTTTAAATTCTGTAATCTTTGAAAATGGAGTTGTTTCTGAAATAAAATGAGATGCTTTGAGAATTAGTGAGTTCCCTATTATTAACCTAGGTGACCACTTCTTAGGGATGGATTGGATTATTTGAATTCTGAAATAACATTTACTGCTCCAGAACCCTGATTTAATAATTAGTTGATCTCTAAAGATCTTCCATCCCTAATATTTATAAATTTAAACTTTCTACAGTACAACATGCTGCACTCAGTGGGCCATCCTCTGACTGACTGATATCACAGAGAAACTTTAACAAGATGTGCATTGTCCTGAAACTCATTATGCTCTTAATGTTTTGCATAATGACCTTACACACAATACTGACTCAAAGCAAACTTCTGTAAGGGCATTTTCATTCAGCAAAATGGTACAGTCAAGTTTTCCAAATTAGTTGAAAGGTTTCAGGTGGTTTAATCCAAAAGCACTCTAGGTACTGACTCATATAATATTTATGTCAGAAGGGCCCTTAGAAATCATATAATTCAATGATATAATTCAATGCCCTTATTGTTCAGATAAGGAAATAAAGACCCGCCCCACCTACCTTGATGATGTCATAAATTTGACCAAAGGTATTTCATCCTTTTAATTGAAGGCTTTGATTCTTATGAATGAAAATATTCTCTTGGTGAATTGGGACATACTGGAAGCTCACATCAGTCATTAACACTTTTGTTTGAATTCAGTTGCCCAGTGCCAGAAAAATCATAAACTTAGCAATAAAAAGTTCCAAGGAAGTTTTAAAATATCATTATATTCCCTGCTCAAATGTAAGATTAAAAAAAGTCAGGAGCATGGACACTAGTTTCATATGCAATGGCTGTTTATTTAATAGCAAGAAGCAGTACCTATTTGTCAAAATTGAGTTGCCCAGGATGGTTGCCTAGAAAATACTCTCGCCTGAAGATAGCACCAAAACGAGAGGAACATGACCTAACCTAAAAGCTAACCAGGAGACTAAAAAAGAATAGAGAAACTCTAGAGTTCTAAAGCAATGGCCAGAGATAACCTGACCATGTCCAGTCATTGAGGGAATAAAGAGCTATTTTTCTCATATTCATGTAGCTCCTATTCATGTCCCCTCATAATTTACAAAGACCTTGGAAGTCAGCAGTATAGGCATTATTATTCCAATTTTACATATGGGAAAAATGAGGCCAGAGAATGGTAAGTAGTAAATGTTAAACCAGGTCTGAAACTATGTTTTCTGACACCAAGATCACTTTCATGTTCTTTTTTTATATTTTTTTAGAAAAATTTTCCATGGTTACATGATTCTTGTTTTTATTTTCCCCTTCACCCCCTTTCACCACCACCACCCATATCCAACGTGCATTTCCACTGGTTTTAACACATCAAATCAGGACTTATTTACATATTATTGATAGTTGCATTGATGTGATCGTTTAGTATCTATATACCCAAACATGCCTGCATCAACCCATATGTTCAAGTGGATGTTTTTCTTCTGTGTTTCCACTCCTGAAGTCCTTCCTCTGAATGTGGGTAGCATTCTTTTCCATAAATCCCTCAGAATTGTCCTGGGTCATTGCATTGTTGCTAGTAGAGAAGTCCATTACATTCGATTTTATCACAGT
Organism: Gracilinanus agilis; assembly: GCF_016433145.1. Taxonomy (NCBI): domain Eukaryota; kingdom Metazoa; phylum Chordata; class Mammalia; order Didelphimorphia; family Didelphidae; genus Gracilinanus; species Gracilinanus agilis. Next base: position 160,000,188 of record NC_058132.1, on the reverse strand, counting down.
GTATGAGTCTCTGTATACAATGTTCTTCTGGCTCTGCTCCTTTCACTCTGCATCAGTTCCTGGAGATCTTTCCAGTTCACATGGAATTCCTCCAGTTTATTATTCCTTTGAGCACAATAGTATTCCATCACCAACATATACCACAATTTGTTTAGCCATTCCCCAATTGAAGGGCATCCCTTTGTTTTTTTGCCACCACAAAAAGCACAGCTATAAATATTTTCATACAAGCCTATTTATCTATGATCTCTTTGGGGTATAAACCCAGCAATGCTATGGCTGGATCGAAGGGCAGGCAGTCTTTTAGAGCTCTTTGGGCATAGTTCCATATTCCATCCAGAATGGTTGGATCAGTTCACAACTCCATCAGCAATGCATTAATGCCCAAATTTTGCCACATCCCCTCCAACATTCATTACTCTCCCCTTCTTTCATTTTAGTCAATCTGTTAGGTGTGAGGTGGTACCTCAGATTTGTTTTGATTTGCATTTCTCTAATTATTAGAGATTTAGAACACTTTCTCATGTGCTTATTGATAATTTTGATTTCTTTATCTGAAAATTGCCTATTCATATCCCTTACCCATTTATCAATTGGGGAATGGCTTGATTTTTTTTTTAATTTTGAACCCTTAACTTCTGTGTATTGACTCATAGGTGGAAGATTGGTAAGGGTAGGCAATGGGGGGTCAAGTGACTTGCCCAGGGTCACACAGCTGGGAAGTGTCTGAGGCCGGATTTGAACCTAGGACCTCCTGTCTCTAGGCCTGGCTCTCAATACACTGAGCTACCCAGCTGCCCGTGGCTTGATTTTTTATACAATTGATTTAGCTCCTTGTATATTTGAGTAATTAGACCTCTGTCAGAGATTTTATAAAGATTTTATCCCAGTTTGTTGTTTTCCTTTTGATTTTGGTTCCATTGTTTTCATTTGTACAAAAGCTTTTTAATTTAACATAATTAAATTATTTATTTTACATTTTGTAATGTTTTCTAACTCTTGCTTGGTTTTAAATTTTTCCCTTTCCCATAGATCTGACAAGTATACTATTCTATGTTCACCTAGTTTTCTTATAATTTCCTTCTTTATATTCAAGTCATTCACCCATTCTGAATTTATCTTGGTGTAGGATGTGAGATGTTGATCTAAGCCTAATCTCTCCCATATTGTTTTCCAATTTTCCCAACAGTTTTTGTCAAATAGTGGATTTTTGTCCCAAAAATTAGGCTCTTTGGGTTTATCATAGTCAGTCTTGCTGACGTCACTTACCCCAAGTGTATTCCACTGATTCTCCCTTCTGTCTCTTAGCCAGTATGATATTGTTTTGATGACCACCACTTTATAGTATAGTTTAATATCTGGTACTGCTAGGCCACCTTCCTTCATGTTTTTTTTTCATTATTTCCCTTGATATTCTTGATCTTTTGTTCTTCCAAATGAACTTTATTATAGGTTTTTCTAATTCAGTAAAAAAGTGTTTTGGTAGTTTGATAGGTATGGCACTAAATAGATGAATTAATTTGGGTAGAATGGTCATTTTTATTATGTTATCTTGTCCTACCCATGAGCAATCAATGTTTTTTCCAATTGTTTACACCTAGTTTTAATTTTTTGGAAAGTGTTTTGTAGTTGTGTTCCTATACTTCCTATGTTTGTTTTGATAGATAGATTCCTAAATATTTTATATTTTCTAGAGTGATTTTAAATGGTGTTTCTCTTTCTACCTCTTGCTGCTGTGATATGTTGGAGATATATAGAAATGCTGATGATTTATGTGCATTTATTTTGTATCCTGCAACTTTGCCCAAGTTGTTGATTATTTCTATTAGCTTTTTAGTTGATTCTCTAGGATGTTTTAAGTAGACCATCATATCATCTGCAAAGAGTGATAGCTTAGTCTCCTCATTGCCCATTTTAATACCTTCAATTTCTTTTTCTTTTCTAATTGCAATTGTTAGTGTTTCTAGTACAATCTTAAATAATGGAGGTGATAGTGGGAATCCTTGATTCTCTCCTGATCTTATTGGGAAGTGTGGGAAGCCAATAAGAGAATAGATAAAAATCTGAGACTCCTCTTTTGACCCCTTTTGTGATCCTTGTGATTTCTTGTTGAAAAGTATTGTGGCCTTATTGAAAAGCTTTACGTTCCTAGCAAACCTGAATTTAAAGGGTTAACACTGTTCCCCTTTGACCAGGAATGCTGCTGCCTAGTATAGCCAAGGCCAAAATTTTAGCAGGGGCATTTTGACCCTGAGAGGGATACTCCCCAACTTGCCTTCCTGATAAGAACCCAGTCAAAATTCAGCCTTGGCCTTGGTCTATTCTGAAGCCAATGTTTTGTGTTTTGATGTCACATAATTTGTAACTTCTGCACATCTGCAAAGTTTCAGGGGGTTTCTTTTGTGTGAAATGAATCTTGAAATATATATAATAAACTCCATGTTCCTGGAGCCAGAGCTGGAAGCATGAGGTAAAAGACAACTCCTTTGTCCTGTCACTTCCTTATCAACTAAGCTGTCCTTATCATATTATCAGAGATGATAAAGAGATCAAGACAGAGAAGGCTTCTAATTTATCCCCATTGCATATGATGCTTGTTGATGGTTTTAGATATATACTGTTTATTATTTTTAGGAAAGGTCTTTCTATTCCTATACTTTCTAGTGTTTTCAATGTATATAGCTACTCTTCCCTCTCAGGATTAATTCTGCTGAGAGTAAGGTTTAAATAGTACCTCTTAATGCTCTCTTCCTCTCCTTCTTATAATAGTATTCATCCCCTCCCCTTCCCATGCTCTCTGTGTGGTATAAAATTTCCTATTTTTCTTATTCATTGAAGTTTCTCTTGGTGTCATCTACCATTCACCCCACCCCCTCTTTTTTCCCCACCCCGTCTCATCTTAGACCATTTAGTGCTCCAACTTCTCCCTAGAAGAATAATTCTTCTAATTACTATAATAGTGAATACAGTTTTTGAAAATTACACATAACATTTCTCCATATAGGAATACAAATAATTTGATTTTATTAAAGCCCTTAAAGAGGTAAATTTAAAAATAAGAGTTTTCTTTCTTTCCCCTCTGTTTCTTATTTACCTTTTCATGTTTCTCTTGGTTTTTGTGGTTGGATATCAAACTTTCCATTTAGTCCTGGTCTTTTCTGTGCAAATACTTGGAAATCTTCTATCTTGTTGAATGCCCATACTTTCCCCTGGAAATATAAAGTCAGTTTTGATGGGTAGGTGATCTTTGGTTGTAGACCCAGTTCCCTTGCCTTTCTGAATATCATATTCCAAGCCTAGCGGTCTTTTAGTGTGGAGGCTGCCAGATCCTGTGTGATCCTGATTGGTGCTCCTTGATATCTGAATTGTCTCTTTCTGGCTTCTTGTAATATTTCTTCTTTTACTTGGAAGCTCTTGAATTTGGCTATTATATTCCTGGGGGCTGTCTTTTCAGGGTTTAGTGTAGAGGGTGATCTATGGATCCTTTCAATGTCTATATTGAGCTCTTGTTGTAGAACTTCAGGGCAGTTTCGCTGAATAATTTTTTTTTAGTATGGAGTCCAAATTTCTATTAATTTCTGCATTTTCAAGGAGACCAATGATTCACAAATTGTCTCTTCTAGACCTGTTTTCTTGGTCTATTAACTTCTCATTGAGATATTTCATGTTTCCTTCTATTTTGTCAGTCTTTTGACTTTGTTTTATTAATTCTTGTTATCTTGTGAGATCATTGGCTTCTAATTGCCCAATTCTAGCCTTTAGAGACTGGTTTTCGGTTAAAATCTTTTGATTTTCCTTTTCAATCTGTTCTATCTGGCTCTTCAAGGCTTCCAGCTGGTCATTTCTGGTCTACAATTTGCTTATCAATTCATTTGATTTCTAAGCCTCACTTTCCAATTGTGAAATTCTGCCTTTTAAACTGTTATTTTCTTGCCAGATCTCTTCCATCTTTCTCATTATCTCAGATTTGAACTCTTCTAGATCTTGTGACCCATTTTCATTTTGGGGGGGAAGGTTTGGATGTATCTAATTATTTGTCCTCCTCTGTTTTCTGGGTTTTTTCTGTGCAGAAGTTATCAGGTGTTAGAGGTTTTTTTCTTTGTCTTCTTGTTTATTTCTTGGGCTTTGCTTAACATCATTGTGCTTTATCCATCAGAAGTCTGAGTAAAGCAATCTGATTCTGTTTGAATGGAATTAAGGAGCAGTTTTTGTCTGAGGCTACTTTGTGAGTCTCCTGGTTTCTCTGTGGACCCTTCTGGGGTCTCTGGTCTAGCTGTTTTCAAGGTTGAGCCCCCATGTTCCTAGCCAGCTGCCCAGAGCCTGGAACTTGGTCCATGCTTGCTCCACCACTTGAGGTTTTCCCCCTGAGTCTGAGGGCACTGGGAGCTGCTGCTGCCTCTCTCAGCCCCACTCCTGTGTCCAAGGTCTAAGTTTTCCAGCCACCTGGGGTTTCAGACCTTGCTGCTCTCAGGGGAAAGCTCCTAGTGATGCTAGTTAGCTGCCAAGGAGCTAGATTTTGTGCCCCTGCTGGCTCTAAATCTAGAGTGCAGCCTCTGCCTCTAGTTCTGTGGGTGGGGGAGGGTTGATCCACTCGCATTTTGACGGGAGCTATTTCCCCCCCTTAGAGCGTGGAAGTGCCCAAATCCCATGTATCTGCGATACTGAGCCCTATTGTGGGGTCCCTTCTTTCATCTGGATTTTGTTTTCTTGTCCTTTGGAGGTATGCTATATCTATTTTTAAGGAGAGAAAGTCATCCTGCCTCTACTCTGCCACCATCTTAACCTGGAAGTCTCATATTCTTCTGTACCCAATAACCACCCTTCTCCACAACTGGTATATAAAAACTGCAAAGGTCTGAGAACCAAAACTTGCTTTAGAACTCAAAATTCCACTTCAGTACTCAAGGTCAGAATAGCCTCTTTTAGAGGTGGCATTTGAGCTACTTCTTTGATCTCTTGCAGCCTGGTCTCTAATGCCACAATTTGCCTGAAACTTCTCCCCCATTCTCCCAGTCATTCAGCTCTATAAACTCAGAGTCTTCCACAACCCTTTACTCTCCTTCACCATTCAATCAAATCGTAGAATCTCTCACATCCATCTTCTTCTACATACGCATACAGCCTAATCCAGGTCTTCCTCATTTCTCTCCCAGACTATGGGAATGAGAACTGGCCTTCCTACTTCATTTCTCTCCACTCAGCAATCCATCCTCCCTGGAGCTTCCAGAAATAAACACCTTAAAATCCTGATTGAATCATAGTATTTCCTTGATCAAAAGTCTTCAGTGATTCTTAAAGTCCATCACAATCTGACTCTCATATGCCTTTTCTTCCCTACATATGGGGAGAGGAATCCTCCTTTATTTCATCCCCACAGATGATACGGAAGATGCAAAGAATTCACAGGAGCCCATAAACACATATAGACAATATGGACAGCACACACAATAGTTTCCCTAGGAAGGGACTGAATTTTGAGCTCCCAACAGGACAACATGGCTTACAATGTAAGGGATCTCTAGTTTTCTTTCCCAAAGCTTCCTACATAATCTTTTCCAAACTCATAGGGGCCTCTATGAAGGCAAACACATTTTGAAGCTGCTAAACAGGCAATCCCCTTTTCTTCATGACTATACCATCTAAAAAATAAACCGAAAAAATGACTAAGGAATGGAGGTTGGCAAAGTCTATGTCTCTTCTCCTCCTTCCTCCCAACTCCCACAGCCCTGGCTTTTTTCTTCAGTTACTGAGACTATATAAGTGAGCCTGGTCTTTCTTGGAGAGACATACTGCTCTGGATATCCCCAGATATGGAAATTCTGACAACTAGCCCTTGACCTCAGTCTTAACCATAACAAGTAGCTTTCCCTAAGAAATCTCCCTTCTCTTTCTAGAAGTCAAACCCCTCTCCTTTCATCCAGAACTGTCCATCAGCTTCTCTCCAAAACTGCTTGAGTAAACACTATTTGGGGTCTCTCTTATTTACCCAACTGCTACCCTTGGACTGGAAAAGTCTGCTCTCTGGTCTTCAGGTTCTAGCTTATGCTCTAAATTCTGAGGGTGAGCTCAACTAACTCCCACGATCATCTGCCCCAAGGTAGGCATTCAGATTTCCTGGATCAGGAGGGACTGTGTTTGCACAGTCTTGCCCCAGACCAAACCCTAGTCATCTTGCTGCCTTCTCATCAAACCTCTGAACAAGGAAAACACCAAAAAAAGGAAAATTTCCCCATTTACTTTTCCAACTATTTACTACTATTATACTCCACACGCTCTACATTGCAATAAAATTGTGTTTTCTTGGCCCCATATCCCTCAAAAAGAATAGCACTGTATCTTGTCTTCTATACAGTCATACAATCCATTGCCCACATTTATATTATCTTTCTCATCTTACCCTTTCACGGTATTTGTCATCTTTTCTATTTACATGACTTTAAACAACTCCATTAAACTTTTGGGGCCTCAGTTTCCTTATCTGTAAAATAAGGGCATTGGACTTAACGACATCAAGATTGGGGGTGGTTGGGTGGCTCAATGGATTGAGAGCCAGGCCTAGATATGGGAGGTCCTGGGTTAAAATCTGGCCTCAGACACTTCCTAGCTGTGTGACCCTGGGCAAATTACTTAACCCCCGTTGCCTAGCCCTTACTACTCTTCTGCCTTTGAATCAATACACAGTATCAATTCTAAGGCAGAAGGTAAGAGTTTAAAAAAATAAAAAAAATTTAAATGACATCAAGATTATAATTTTTGTAAGCTCTAGGGCAGATGGATTGCCAAGTGGAGAGACTTGAAACAGATTGATCATTGAGGAGGTTCTTATATATACCTCGTCCACAAGAACAGTGATAGAGTCCTGAATTTGGCAGAAGAGGATGAAAGTAAGAGATGCCATGGCTTGACATTGAGGAAGATCTAAGGGAGGAGGGGGACTCTGAGATTATAAAACCAAATGCCTCCCAGTTCTAAGTCTCAGGCTCAATTCAGGTGTCATCTATTTCATGAAGTCTTTCCCGATGACCCCTTTTGTTAATGCTCTTCAATTTTCTTTATATTATATTTATTGGCATACTGCTTTATCTCTCTAAAACCTGAGGCTCTTAATCTGTGTTGAATGAACTTGTTTATTTTTTAAAATTTTAATAATTGAACTACAATATTATTCCTTTTTATTCCTATATATATATATAGGAATAAAAANTATACCTCATCCAGAAGAACAGTGATAGAGTCCTGAATTTGGCAGAAGAGGATGAAAGTAAGAGATGCCATGGCTTGACATTGAGGAAGATCTAAGGGAGGAGGGGGACTCTGAGATTATAAAACCAAATGCCTCCCAGTTCTAAGTCTCAGGCTCAATTCAGGTGTCATCTATTTCATGAAGTCTTTCCCAATGACCCCTTTTGTTAATGCTCTTCAATTTTCTTTATATTATATTTATTGGCATACTGCTTTATCTCTCTAAAACCTGAGGCTCTTAATCTGTGTTGAATGAACTTGTTTATTTTTTAAATTTTTAATAATTGAACTACAATATTATTCCTTTTTATTCCTATATACATATATATAGGAATAAAAAGGAATAATATTATATATAACATATATAATATTATATATATGTATATATTATTTTTTGCAATTAAGAACCTAATTCCAAAAAGGGTTCTGCAGACTTTTCCAAGCTACAAAAGGGGCCCATTACATGAAAAAGACTAAAGACCTAATAGAATACAGCCTCATCACAGGGTTGAGTCTGTTTTTTTGTTTTTTGATTTGTCTTTTCAGCATGTTTGGAGTCCTAGCACTTAGCATAATACAGAGACTAGTTAAATGTTTGTTGAATTTAATTGAGGCCTGGGAAAGAAACCTTTTAAGTAGGTTTTTGGAACTGTTAAATATTTCATCCCAAGGACTCATCCCTCTGAATTTGAAGCATTTCACAGAGGCACAAAGACTGCCCTGGGAACTATCTATTTCTTTGGCATTGGATACTTTTATACAAAACCCTCTCTGGCTCAATGGAATGGCCCAGTCCAAGTAGGAGAATGGATGTTAAAAAGACACCCAACATTGCTGGGTATGACTACAGGCAGGAGGACCCCAGCTAACAGCTGAATAAAAGAACTACAGTGATAGGGTTTGGAATCAACACAGCTAAAGGGCCTGAGATGTTCTGGAGACCACCATACTTTTTACATTAAACTATATCTTTTTACCATAAATTTAAATATGAGAATTTCTGAGTATATTCATCTTCTGAAGGGAAACAAAATTGAAGAGTGCCCTAATCTTAGGTTGGAAGTTTGGGGAATAGGATTCTATCACTGATTTAGTAGTCACTGACTAAAGCTAATCACAGTTCCCTTCTGTGCCATAATCCCCTCACCTTTTTGAAATAAGATAACCCTAAATTCAATTGAGCAAAAACTCCAAGAGTACCCATAGGACACTAAATTAGGTACTTCTAGCTTTAATAGAGAGCAGTTAGGTGGCTAAGTGGTGTTATGTTGATCTTAACAGAGATATTTGGGAAGCTGAGGAGATGGCCAGAAACCAGAAACTTGCAGGACACATTCCTCCTCAACACACAGGCTTGAGTGAGAAGGGAGGGGCTCAATCTAGCATAGTGCTCCTTTCTCCCCTCTCCCAAAAAGCAATTAGAAATCAGATGGAAATGGTGGCAAGACTGGTTTCTTCTAGCAAGACTCAGCAGGGCAAATCTCTAATGATGTTTGCTTTCTCAACTTATATTCCCCACAGGTTTGACTAAGGGATAATAGGAGAAGCTTGATGTCTTATAGTTATCAGAGACAGAACGAGGATCTGACTTCTCTGGCTCTGATAACTATAAGACATCAAGCTTCTCCTATTATCTCCTCATCCATACAATGATCTGGAGAAGGAAATAGCAAACCATTTCAGTATCTTTGCCAAGAAATCTCCAAATGGGGTCATAAAGAGTAGGTCACAACTGAAAAAGGACTGAATGACAAGTTTGAATAGCATTACAAAAATTCATACCCCAGATACACAATCTTTCTGGTGGTTTCATTTAAGTTAGCATCATTAAGTGATGACTACAGATTGTGACAATATAGTTTCAATGTTACTAATAACAAAAGCAACAATTATTTTTAAGTATCCTTAGGTCTAATTAAAAAGCATTTTTCTGACAACAATCTTATGAAGTAAATGTCAGAAATTATCCTTTTTTTAAAGAAGAAAAATTTGAGGCACATTGAGGTTAAAGTCACCTTCCCAAGCTTGTGTAACTAGTCAATATTGGAACTCTGGTCTGGGAATTAGGAGATCTTAATAGAAGGGGAAGCTCTACCAATTCTGCCAGAACAATCTGAGTGACTTTAGACAACAGTGTAGTAACAAGAATGCTGGATTTGAAGTCAAAGGACCTGAGTTCAAATATCAGCACTTCTGTGAGTTTATGAAAGCTTGGAAAGCATCCATTAAAGTACAAGGGGCAATAAATTAGGTACTACTAGCTCTAGGGGGCAGTTAGGTGGTAGAATAGATAAGACATTGGACTTGAAATCAGGAACAGTATTCTTCATGAGTTCAAATCTAGCCTGATACTAGGTAACTTTCCATCTCTAGGCAAGTCATTAAACCCAGTTAGCCTCAGTTTTCTTATGTGTAAAATGAGCTGGAAAAGATATGGCAAATCACTCCAATATCTTTGCCAAGAAAACCCCGAATGTGGACACAAAAAGTCAGATAAGACTGAACAACAACAAATACATGCTCTAGTACTACAGTTAATATTTTCAAAACTCAGTTTCCTCATCCATAAAATAAAGATGTTACTCTAAGGCAATAGTTCTCAAAATCTAGGGTTCCTTGGAAATTTCTAAGACCCACTGAGTAGGTCTATAAAGCCTAAGCTATTTTTTTTTATTTTAAACCCTTAACTTCTGTGTATTGACTTATAGGTGGAAGAGTGGTAAGGGTAGGCAATGGGGGTCAAGTGACTTGCCCAGGGTCACACAGCTGGGAAGTGTCTGAGGCCAGATTTGAACCTAGGACCTCCTGTCTCTAGGCCTGGCTCTCAATCCACTGAGCTACCCAGCTGCCCCTGACCTAAGCTATTTTTTGCAATAATAGATATAACCAACATCAATAAAATCTCTTTGAGGTCCTTAATAATTTTTTATCATGAAACCCCCAAAATTTGACATTTCTGACCTATATAGTTTATGTAGTCCTTTTTAACTCCAAATCTCTGATTGTAAGTCTTCTGGCCTTCTGTCTCCAATACTATAAAATAAAACATTTGAATGAAATAATTTTTTTGTAAAGCTTTTTATTGATACTTCATTTTTATATCATCTTTGTTTCTAAATTCCACTCCCCAAAGATCCATCCCTTTTAACATCAGCTTTGGGTCTACTTTTCACCTCTATTGGATCCACAATCACATAAGGAAGGATTAGACATAGACTAGGCCTTAGAGAAGTTTATAGCCTAATCCTGACAGGCTGAACTATTTCAATTTTCCTCTGAATCACAGTCATAAAGAATCCTCACTATGCGAAAAAATAAAAACAAGCATCTGAGGCCTCCCTTTCTCACCTGGAACATACACATAGGTGCCCTGCCTCAGGTCTCCAGGGTCACTGAGTCCAACTCCCACTCTTTTGCCCTTGGATGACGACACTTATCTCTGACTCAGTTGGTGTTTTCAAGAGATAGCCACTTTTAGAGAAGAGGAGACAGATTTGAAAGATTAGTGTGGGGGTGGAAGGAAATGGAGGAAATTTGGGGTGGTAGGGGGAAAAGAACAAAGATGTATAGAAAAGAAAGAAGAAAGAAAACTTGGAATATATTTTTCCAAGTTAATGGGGAAGGGCTCACAATGGCAACCCCCCCACACTAGGGGGTCCGATGCCATCCAAGTAACCTGAGATGAAATCAGGGCACACAACCAGATTAAAGTTATTCTGCAAGAATACAGACAAGCATGACAAACCATTTGAGTCTACTCCTCACAGCCCAATGGCAGATCTTATCAAGCTATGTCAAGGAGGTGGAAGGAGGGGGGCAGCTTGCCTGCTTTTTGCTGCTGTGGTTACAGGGCAACACTTGGAGCCACTTGTGCAGAGAACTGCACCAAGGCCAACAGGGACTGCTTGAATGTAAGTGGCTTTTTAAGCAGAGAAAACACCCACGGCCATGTAGAAGCTGCTAAAGAAACACCACAAGACAACCAAGCACTGAATGAAATAAACCATCACTGCCAAAAATCCCCAACCAACCTAAATGATGAAAACCCCTATGAGCAAGAGACGACATTTCTGTGGCAGAGACTGAGATCTGTGCCTCCCAGGGCCCCAGACCCTGAGGCCTCGACTCAGAAAAAGGCCTCTCCTTTCAGCAAGGTGCAAACACTATCCATCTTAGGCTCTATCAGATAAAATCTCTCTATCTCAGGAACCTGAGGAATTCTCTTCCCAACATAGGCTTGACTCCCCTTTTTCATAGTTCATTCATCCTAAGAAATTAGGCAAGTTTATTTATACTAAGGGAAAGGTTTTGATTTAGAATTGTGAGATACATTTAAAAGAGGAAGGGATTTGAGAGGTCATTTAATCCAATCCCCTCATTTTATAGATTAGGAATTTGAAGCCCAAGAGGTGAAAGTTCTTGCCCGAAAGGTCACACAGATTACAAATGGCAGAGTTGGGATTTGAAATCATGTCCTCTGACATTCAAGTCCATGTTTTGTTCTCTGCATCAAAACTTCCATAGTAAAAGGATCTGTAATTTCATGCTTGTGGATATTCCATCTACCACCCACACGGACCATAGCCCCTCTATTACCTAGAAAATGACCTTTGAGTTTTACTATGGCTATTAAATTCACTAACTTGTAGCCAAACTGAAGATAAGCTTCCTCAAATTTAGTTTGGGTAGTCTCCAGACTCTAAGACACTTCAAATCCACAGTCTGGCAGTACTCTGATCTTTGCTAGCATGGTGAAAATAGCTTGAGTTTATTATTTAGGGGCATGGCCTTTAGGAATCTGGGGTGCCCTCTGAGGCATAATAAAGCCTAGTGGTAGAACGTAAGTGCAAGAGAAGCTTAACAAAGCTCTGTAAAATGGAGAGAAAAGATTAATGAAAAAATAAAAAGAATGGGTTAGAGGAAAACATCCTTTAGACATAAGCCTGTCTCCATTTGAGAAATTTTGTTAGTCAATTGCCAGTCAAGGATGGCTTTTGCTTAAGAGAACTGAAAACTGTGGGAAAGGGAGTCTCGTGTCAGAATTAAAGAGGGGATGTAAACTAAGTGTTTAATACCTGTATTTTTGTTCAAATGTGGGATAGATTTAGGATTAGAGATAAACATCTAAAAGCTAAAAACAAGTCTTTGGACAATATTATTTGTAAAGGAAAATAATAGGTTTGATTTGTGACATTTATTTTTTAACCCAGTTTTAGACCTCTAGAATTTTAAATGTGGCCTGGTATAGTAGAAAGAATGCTGAATTTTAGAGTCCTGATATTTTTTTTTCAACTTTCCTATTTGTTAGCTACATGACCTTGGACAAGTTGCTTCAGCTCTGAGTTTCCATTTTCTCACCCATAATGTGAGAGGATAGAAGTAAATGTCCTGTAAGGCCCTGTTCAAGCACTAAAACTCTGATCCTGTGAATTTAAAATTTTTCACTTAGTCTTTTTAAGCTAAAGGAAAAAATACACTTCACTCCACTTTCCTTTCTAATCCTTGTGATCCTTTCACTGCCCCAAAGAAGAACATTGTCATTAAAATTACTCTGAGTCTTGGAGATGCCAGCAAGAAAGTAATAGGAACACCAGATGGGATAGGGCAAAGATAGAATTCACTCCGATTCATCCTCCCATAATGCTGCCAAGTCCCTGTTATACCGCTTGGTTAAGTTTTTGATATTCCATTCTCCAACTCTGTCTTCTTAATTAGTTGCTCACAAAGGCAGTTAAGGAGTAGATATAAAGCTGGACCTAGAGTCAGGAAGAAATGAATTCGGGTAAAACTACCTGTATGGGAATTATAATACCACATACCTGTCAAGGTGGTGGGAAGATAAAAAAGAGATAATATTTATTTATTTATTTTTAAACCCTTAACTTCTGTGTATTGACTTATAGTTGGAAGAGTGGTAAGGGTAGGCAATGGGGGTCAAGTGACTTGCCCAGGGTCACACAGCTGGGAAGGGTCTGAGGCCAGATTTGAACCTAGGACCTCCAGTCTCTAAGCCTGGCTCTCAATCCACTGAGCTACCCAGCTGCCCCAAGAAATAATATTTATAAAGCACTTTGTGGATCTTAAACTATTATATAAAGGCAAGCTATTATTATTGCTCTCAAATATGTATTTGTATTTGTAATCATTTAACATCACTTAACAAGAGTGGCAAAAAATACCATTTGTAGCCCTATGGTCATCAGTTTTTTGGGTTTTTTTTGCATGGGCCTTAGTTCTTCGTGATACCTTCTATGTTCCTCATGGTGGATCTGATCTGCTCCAACATGGAATACCAGAAATGGGAAGTAGTCCTTTGGTTTGGCAAGTCTCAAGAAGTCTTCCATCACATCTTGACTTTGTGACCTGACAAAGTAGGAAATCCATGTCTGTATTAGATCAAGTTGTGAGCTGCCTATGTGTCCCTCTGCAGAAAGTCACCAACTACACTATTTGCCCTTTTGTCCCTTATCCTTCCCTTATAACCTCCCACCTGATATCATTATATATTTAGTCACAAAAGCTGTGACTTCCTAAGCTGGTAGACCTTTCCCCTCTACCAAAAAAACCTCATGCCTCTTATTTAGATCACATTCAATTGTCCCATCCATTCTATTAGAAATATTTTTTATTAACATCCATTTTCCTTATTTTCTTTCATGAAGGAAAATGAATCTGCTTCATTATCTAAAGGAATACTTAATGGGGGCAGCTGGGTAGCTCAGTGGATTGAGAGCCAGGCCTAGAGACGGGAGGTCCTAGGTTCAAATCTGGCCTCAGACACTTCCCAGCTGTGTGACCCTGGGCAAGTCACTTGACCCCCATTGCCTACCCTTACCACTCTTCCACCTATAAGTCAATACACAGAAGTTAAGGGTTTAAAATTAAAAAAAAATAAAGAAATACTTAATTTTGCCTGATAACCTAGAATGTAGAAATCCATCCCTCCAACTCTTTTACTTTCTCCTCTAGAACAGGACTAATTTTCACCTTATATATATTTATAGATTATAGATAAAATTGTATACACATACATACACACACACACACACATATATATATATATATATATAATTATACACACATATATTGTGTTACTAGGTACTATCAGAAACACAAACATAGCACTCTCTCGCAGGTCACACACTCACAGGTCTCCTTATCTTCCACACTTTCTTGAAGTGAGATCTGCAATCTATTTTCTTATTTTCTGCTAATTCCTCCTCTTAACTGCTGAGGCAAATCCCCTCTATGCTCCTCCTATTTGCTACCTTAGGGGCCCACTCACGGAGATCTTAATTTATTTAGATGCTTTTAATTAGCACTTAGCACATTTCTGCTGTAGCCTAACGCCCTATTCTGGGCCTTGATACAATTAACACTATGTCACATGCAAATAAGGGCATCTAGAGACTGTTGTCATTTATAGAGAATCTGTCTTCCAGTTTACCAGTCACTAAGTTTTATTAAATATTTCCTATATGCCAGACCCTGTGCCAAGCTCTGAAGATACAAAAATTAAAAGGTAAAATTCCTGGGCTGAAATATTAAACAAATTAAAGATGATCAGAATTATAAATGGGCCTATTAGGGGCCACTGCTTTTCCAACCTGGGCAGGGATATTCTGGTAAACATTTAACCACTGGATCCTAGTGGGGGAAAATGTGCTAATGACACACACTTTTAAGTTTAATCAAAATTATTAACATTTTCTCCATTGCTTTCTTAAGTCTAGACAATCAATAAAATGTCAATCAAAAATCAATAAAATAATAATTAAAAATAAATTGAGCCCTAGTATTTATTTAAAATATATGTATTTATATTTGTATATACTTATTTAAATCAGTACATGTATATATGTATATATATGTGTGTGTGGTATATATATATCAAGCATTTATTTCCAAGATGGAAATGCTCACCCTGAAAATTATATAGTCAGGCCCAGAGAAGATAGGGAGATCCACTCTCAAATTTAAAAAAAAGGCAAAACTTAATGTGCGTCAAGGGATTTGCCTTGGCAGAGAAGGGTAAAGGATGGGATCATGGTGGAGGGGTGGGGGATATATTCAATGTAAAAATGATGGATAAGGGGAGAAGGAAGAGCTTTCAACTCATGGCCTCAATTTTTTTCAGTGAAGTATGAAGCAAGTTTCTCCCCCAAGAGGTTAAAGAGAGGAATATTGTAGGAGATTCAAGAAGGGATTTAAAAAAAGGTGTGGGATAGCTCTTGTAGTGAATGGGATAGACCAGTGATGGGCAAACTTTTTAAAGAGGGGGCCAAAGGAAAGGAAATGCTCATCTGTCAGTCTGTTTCTAAGGCAACTCTTTCGAGGTTTCATTGTATTGTATCTTATTCATTGTATTCATCACATTAGGAATAATGTCCCATGGCCTGATAGAATATTTCAGGGGGCTGCATCTGGCCCAGGTGCCATAGTTTGCCCATCACTGGGATAGAGTATCTATTAGGGAGATGTAATAGAATTGTAATGAGCAATTCCTTTTGGTGTTTGTAATATAAATATGTGAAACAAATTTGAAACCTGGTTGAAATTATATAATATACATTTATAATGGCCTTAATGTGGTTTCATGATGTTCTCTATCTCTATTCAAGAACATTTAAATAGTAGCTAATGACGTGAATAGCGGTATCAGAGATGGAAGAAGTATCGGGTTAGAGGTCATAACGTGCAAGGAAAGACTGAATCATAAAAGGCTATGGCCCATTAAGGAACTTTTTGGAACTCATGAACATGGGATGGAATATATATGGACAATGGCAAGATCAAAGGAATGCCCATCTCTGCATATAGCTGAGGTATAAGTGTAAGAGTCGGTAGTAGGAATTGAGTAGATGTAGGAAGTGGAAAATTAGGATATTTGAGAGAGCATTTCTATGTATATTAGTCTCCTAATAAAAGGGAAGATTTGGAGTGGAAAAAAGACCATGAGCCAGGTACTGCATTCATTGAGGAATGACATATATAATAATTAACAGGATTTGGATTGGATGATAAATTTGCAAAGGTGAAGACGTTGCTGAGTATTGGTGGTGGTAGAGGGAGAATCTAGAAGTGGTAACAGGGAGCAAGGAGTATGACTTTCTCATCATGTCCAGTGAATTAAGATTTTGAATGGAAGTAGAACCAATACTGGAAAGAGTGGCCAAGGATATAGTATCGTTGTAGAGGGCAAGGTCTCAGTGGGAGCCAAAAGATGGAAGTAATGATAAATGGTGAGTCTAAAGATGAAAGCAAGTTTGTTAACTATGGAGAAGCCATTTTAGCACAATGGAAGTGGTAGAAAGATCTGGATTGTAAAATTGTGGGTGGATGGAAAGATTGAAGGGGATGGGAGTAAGAGATCTGATAGCTGGGAATGAGGAATGGGTTTCAAACATCAATAGCCAATGGTTTAGTATTATCCAGATGAAAAAAAACATGAGGTGATCAGAGAATATTAATTGCTGAGGAAGACCCAGGTTGAACATCAGTGTTTTGAGAGAGGTCTGCCTAGCGATGCACATAAAATAGACTATTCAAAGTCCTTCCTTGAGGTCCAACCTCATAGCAAGTGTTGTTATTATATTCTGTAAAGTCCAAGAAGCCCATACTTGACATCAGGTCAAGTTATGACCTAGGGAAGTCCTGTCAGGACTAGAGATGGCAAGCAGTTGAGATAAGTTTGATTGGGAGTTGTCATCAAGGGCACTGGTAGTTAGAATCCAGGAAAAAAATTGGGAAGTAAAAACAGAGTCTAGGAAATGGGCAGGTAAAGTAGTGGGAAACCAGAACTGACACTAATTGGTATAGGGCTCAATGAGAAGGTCCAGGGGCCAGCTAGTGAGTGATCAGATCTATGGTTGATGCTCTCCCTTTTGAAGTCTTATTCCTGAAAGTGGTGAACACCTTTGTTAAAATTCTCCTCATTTAAACTTTTCAGTATTGGTAATTAGTGGTTTAGTGAACAAAGTTATCAGGAGTGTTTTTTTAGGATATGATATGCAATATGTAGGATGAAGATATTTTATGTGAAGGTTTTTGTTGTTTTGTTCCACAAACCAAGTTTTTAAAAATATGTTTTATATTATATATGTGTAGCAACCTCTAGGAAGGGGTTCACTGACTTAAAGAACTTGGGATTTTTCAGTTCATCCTGCCTTGGGAAAAGAGGAAAATTAATGTGAGAGCAGACCTCATACTGGAGGGTAAAGGTATATTAGGACAAATGTGTATATACACACAAACACACACACACACACACACACACACACACACACACGGTGGAAGTTTTAAGGGATGCTTTAGAAGGAGGAGAGGAGAAAAGAAAAGTAATGGTTATCAACATGGTGGCTTATGTATGCAACATCTGCCATTCTCTTTGTTTTTTTTAAACCCTTACTTTCCAAATTATTGGTTTTGAGGCAGAGGAGCAGTAAGGTCTAGGCAATTCAGGTTAAGTGACCTCCCCAGGGTCACACAGCCAGGAAATGTCTGAGATCAGATTTAAACCCAAGACCTCCCATCTCTAGGCCTGGCTCTCTATCCACCAAGACACCTAGCTGCCTCCTCACTATTCTCATCTTAAAGGTGATGAGAGGTGACTGACTCCAAATAGAAAAATGGAAAACTACATAACTATTTTGTTTGTTTTTTAAATCATGGGTACTCACTCCAGTAGCAGGAATGACAATAGAAAATAAAATAAGAGGCAAAAGGATTTCTGCCTTACCCTCAATTATTTTCACATAATTGTATGGGGGTTAAATTATATTAAGGATTATGTTTGTCAGATTTAATATTACTTCTCAGAAACACTGGTGTCTAGTCCTGTCTTTTGTTATGGGGGTAATTTGGGGAAAGGTGTTTGGGATAAGGGAATTGAAAGAAGGATGTTGGAGACTTGGTAAGTGGATAAACTAGGCTACAGGTAGGCTGGGATTAAAGGAGATGAAGGGTATAATAGGACTGAAGTCAGGAGTATAACACAGAAAGGAAACAAAGATCTTCTTGGGAGAAAGAAGTTAAACTAAACAGGCTAACACAGCAGGCTTACAGACTGGGACTTAGACTCAAACACAAGCTGAGGGTAATAGACTAGTCTGAAATTAACAAACAGGCTTTAGTTAATTTCACAGGAAGGGACCTATTTTGAAGTAACACCTTCCTTCAAGATGGATGCCCCAGCTTCCCTCTGAGCCCAGAGTATGTTGTCTCTTTCCCTCTTCTCCCCTCTTGATAACTAACGGACAAAATACACTAAATAGAACTATTGAAACACAAAGGATTTAATTGTTTGAAGGATGTTGGTCAGGAAGGTGGATTAAAGGAAAGCCCTATCAGTTATCTCAGGAACCTCAGGTGGGGGAAGGGAAGTAAAGATGAATCTGAGCAAGGACCTGCCTTACTCAGTTCTACAAAATGCTATCTAAAAGAAAATAAATGATGATTTGATTAAATTATAAATAATGCTATCAATTAGATAATTCTTCACAGATTTAACTCCTCTCTAATTTCTCTCCTTATAAACTCCACAGCCACTAAGGTAAGGGAGGGAAGGCAGGGTGGTATTAGGAAAGGAAGATATAAAGGGTCTATCTAAAATAATAATTTCTTAAGTAAATATATCAATGCTAGGCTAAATTTCAATATTGAAGCTAGATAATCTAAGAGCTCGCTCATTGACTTCCTCCCTTCACGGAAGATCCAGTCAACTGCCCCTCCTCAAGATTCTAAAACCTCTAACAGCTTTTTGGAACTCAGCCAAAGCTAGAAAAAAACTATAACCCCCAATTCTGTATACTACAAATGCCCCTTTTCTTTTTTATACTACACTTTCTCTTGACTTGTGTCTTGGCAGCATATAGACATAAGAGATTTCTGGAAGACACACAGGAAAGAAGGGCCTTTCTTAGCACAAGTCTGAGAATTTAACCTCAATTCACTGTTCAAAGAGTTTTGCTCTTTTACTGAGGTATAACTACAAACCATTTTATAATTATACTTCTGTGGGCATAATTACTCTGAATATGGGCCATATTTTATAAATCTATCACAATATGTATTAGGCTGAGTAATTAAATGTTACATATGCATATGTTAATAGTATATATATAATGTGTATATGTATACAATAAATAATTATCTAATAAACATTCAAATCTTACATTCATCAGATCTTTCACACTATCTGTGGCTAAAAAAAGACATATTCTTTTGTAGAAAATTGCATGCTGTGCTTTTTTCATATTTTCATCAAGGATAACCTCAATGTATATGTAGACCATTTAAGTCATATTTAAGTCAAGTATTCTCCTTCATAAAAGTTTTTTAGAAATAAAAAGAGTCCATAGGTACCTTGAAATTCAATCAAATTGGTGTTATCCCTAGCATAGATTTGTCTTTGAATTTGATCTAGTTGAGTCGAACCTTCATTGTAAGAGCCATGTCTACTTCCTCATATAGAAAATTGAGTAAAAACATGGTTCCTTCATAATTGATAATAAAAATTGCTCGGTATAAAAGTTAATTTTCATATCTAGTTGGCATCCCTTTTCTTGACCTACTTTGAGTTTCATGTGCAAATTCTCATGAAATGATTTATCCCATTTGGATTTCAGGTATCTAAAGACGTTTTTTAAAGCTCTACTGCTTTTTAATGTTTTGTGATATGATTCTCCTTGGATTCTTTTGCTATCGTTTTTTTGTCATACTTTGAACATAAGCTGATAATTGACGATCCTTGGTTCCCATGTGTCACTGCCCAGAAAAGGAATTAACTCTTTGATGGCTTAGGTGATTTTGGATTCTTTTGACTTCCTGGGTATGGCAACTATTTTACAATGTGTATTAGGGAACTGATGCAATCCCCCACTTGGAAGACACTGGAAAGCCTGCTTCCAGAAAGGCATAATACTCTCTGATGAAAGTCTCCTGCTCCATGATTTGAAACATATGTAGATGCTCTGTGGCTGGTTTCTGTCTGCTAACCACATGATGAGGAGATGAACTACTGAGTGTCTATGAATGAACTGGAGTACATTCAAAAGGCACTAGTTAGTCATGGTCAATCTGTTAGCTTTGGCTTTTTATTGCCTGGCATTTTCAAGTGAGGAGGAAAGGACTATGCCCTAAGTGGGAAGAGAGTAAGAAATATTACAACTCCATTCTCTTGACCAGTGAACTGAGGATAATGAGTGAAGGTAAAGTTAATACTGGAAAGGGTGACCAGGGCCACTGTGTCATCTGGAGAAGCCAGATTTCAGTACTAGCTAGTAGACAGAAAGGGTTGGAGAAGAAAGGATAAATGATAAAGGGATGTTTGTTGTCTATAGAATAAGCATTCCAGAGGGCACATTGGAAAGGCTGGGTGGTATTTGGTTGAAACTTTGGGGTTGAAGGGATGAGGGAAATAGGAATAAATAATTGGGTTATAGCAGGTAGGAAATAGGGTTTTGAAGATGATTTAAGAGGTTTAGAATCACTGTAATATTAAAGATATGACTAGATGTAAAAATATTTATCATCTAGTGAAAGGTGCCATTTTTTCCGGTGAATGTTGGAAATCAGGCTGTAGGCAAGTGTGGCATGAAATGAGAGGGACATAGTCAGATGGTCAGATAAAAAACCTATTTCTCTACTCTTCTTTCTGAAGGAATGAAATTAGATAAGGAAAATGGCACAACCGAAGATGGAAGTCAAATACTCATAAAAGAAAGAAAACCATTCCCCATCACTTTCCTCTTTCCTCAAAGGACAGGCACAGAAAGAGAAAGGATGACTGCCATCAGAGTAGATTGTTCATCTTTGCACTAGAGGTTCTCCACATCACATTTGGAGATGGAACTGGCAGTAGGGACTAGAGGTTGAATTATGAGGTCATGACTGGTAGTTGTTGCTTAAGGGTAGGGAGAAAGTCTTTTTGGCAAATAGAAGACAACTAAGTTGGCTTTTTGCCTCCTTTCTTTAAAGGATATGCTGTGCCCAAGCATGAAATGGAAGGCACTAGGTGTGCAGTCACAGGAAAGCTTGGCCCCTTTCCTCACCTGAGGAAGCTGACAAACAACTTTGAAAATACAAGGTACTCTATCACAGAAACTCTAGACTCCTACTCATAGACTCTCCTTCCCTCTCTCTTTTTTTACTTTCTTTTTATTTTATATATTTTTCTAGATTGCATGTAGATACATCTTTCTGACATTTTGCAATCCATGTTCTCTCCCTCCCTCATACCTCTCTCCCCCTTTCTCTAGACTGCAGATAATATTTGTCTCTCATCTACCATATTCAATCTGTTACCAAAATCTGTCATTTCCATCTTTGCAACATCTCTTGAATATGGCACCATCTTTCCTTTGACACTGCCACCCCTCTAGTGCAGAACCTTATCATTTCTTACCTGGATTTTTGTAATAGCCTATTGATGGGTCTTCCTGTCTCAAGTCTCTTCCCATTTCAAACTGTCCTCTATTCGGTTACTAAAGTGATTTTCCTGAAACATAGATTTGATCATGTCAAGTCCCCACACCCCAAAAAATTACAGTAGCTCCCTTTTGCCTTCAGGAGAAAACACAAAAGGCTCAGTTCAATATTCACAGCACTTTGTAACCTAACCAGGAGGGCAGTGTCACTGGATCAAAGAATATATTGCTCAACACCTTACTTTTAGCAATATATTCTTTGATCCAGTGACACTGCCCTCCTGGCTTTTCCTTAATAAGTCATCCATCCCTCCACTCCAGGAATTTTCTCCTGCTGTCCCCTATTCCTTGAATGCTCTCCCTCCTTCACTCTACCTACTTACTTCATTGGCTCCCTTTAGGTCCCAACTAAAATTCCATCCTCTACAGCAGGGGTCAGCAACCTTTTTGGCCGTGAGAGCCATAAACGCCACATTTTTTAAAATGTAATTTCATGAGAGCCGTACAGTGCTCACAGTGCGCGCTCCTTTAACAGTGCCTGAAAAAAAAATGGACTTCATGGCTCCTGCAGAAAGAGCCATATCTGACCCTCAAAAGAGCCAGATATGGCTCGAGAGCCATACGTTGCGGACCCCTGCTCTACAGTATCTCCACCACCTCTTAATACTAGTGCCTCACTCTGTTAAGTATCTTTTATTTATCCTGCATTTAACTTGCTTTCAATAAAAGGGTTTGCATACTATATCCCCCATTAGATTGAGAGCTCCTTGAGGTCAGGAACTATCATTTGTCTCTTTCTGTATCTCCAATGCTTTTCACAATATCTGTCACATAGTTGGTGTTTAAGAAATGTTTTTTGATTGGTTGATTGGCAATACCATCCCCAAATACCAGACATATTCTGTCATGAGAATTGTTCTCAAAGCCTTTCTTTCTTTTAGGCACTGGCAGAGCTTGTATGCCATTTATAAAGGCTTCAGTAAGCCAGTATAATGCCCTTAAGGAATTTCTTAAGGACTTCCATGGAAGACGTAATCATTTAAAACAATAATAGCAATAAGGAAAAGGATGATAGTTATCAAAATAGAGTTTGTACTTATATAGGGAAGTCTTCGGCTAGGAAATTCCCTTTACAAATTGCAGTCAGACATTTTCAGCAACTTGGGTTCTTCTTGAGCTGCCTAGAGCACTAAATGTTAAATAATTTATCCAGGGACATGCAGCTAGGATGGTTGGAAGCCATATTTTCCTGGCTTCAAGGCTAGCTCTCTATCCATCACTCCAAACTACCTCCCTATGATAATTACACCTGATGTTAAATAGAGACCCTTTAACTTAGACTACCCTTCCCTGAATATGCAGTTCAATAACACAGTATTGATAAGCTTAAAATATCTCTCCTAGGTCATGCATGCCAATGCTGCCTGAAATAGCAGCTACAGCAAAGGTTGCAGGATGTGGAGGTGTCAATGCATCAGAATCTACCATTCCAAAAGGGGCCCCTAGATGAGTGACGCTGGGTGTCAGAGGCTGCACCCTTTGATCACTCCCTCTGGTTCTCACACCTGTTATTGGCTCATTTCATCCCTAATTTAACCCAATCCCTTCTCACGTGTTTGCTGCCTAGTGACTTAACCTCTGCTGGCCTGTAGTACATGGGTTGATCTGTATTCTGCATATTGTTTTGATAGATAGATAGATACATACATACATACATAAGTATATAGATATATGCAAAAAGATGTATATGTATATACTGCTTTTCTTCATTTTCTATCATCATCAACATAACTCCTACCTCTTTCTTCTCTCTATCCTTCTCTACCTCCCCCCATTACCCTGGGAGAGCAGAACATAATTAAACCTTTTCATTTTTAAAATTCATCTAAATCCTTTATTTTTCTGCATCTCCTTTCAATGATTTTTTAATCTTTAAGACACCATCACTTATAATTTTTTAATGCAAATATATTTTATTTTCCCAATTGCACATAATAATAATTTTCAAAATACATTTTCCAAAATTATAAGATCCAAGCCATCTCCCTTCCTTCCTTCCATCCTCCTTCCCCCACTCAGAGATAGTAAGCAATTTAATCTGGCCCATACATGATTGTCATGCAAAACACACTTCCATATTGGTCCTTGCTGTAAGAGCACACTCATACAAAACCAAAACCTGAAAATACATTGATGTGAAAGATAGTATGCTTTGATCTACATCCATCTGACTCCAGCAGTTATTTCTCTGAAAGTGGATACCATTCTCCATCATAAGTCCTTCAGAATTGTCCCAGATCATTGCATTGCTGAAAGTAGTCAAGTTTTCACAATTGATCATCATACATTGCTGTTACATTATTGTTACTTTGTTCAATAAATTGAACCTTTTTGTAGCAAATATAATAATTTGGGGAGAGTGGAGGGAGAAGCCAGCTTGCAGCCAGAGACAGAATGGGTGGGAGGTGAACTATTAGAACCCAAAGTTATCTTTTGATTAGGATGATCATACATGTGTAACATGTATGATTCCAGAATTGGTAGCATTGACACGCCACCTCCCTCAGATGTTGCAGGGAGGCCACAAACTCTCTCCACACTGACATTTATCACTAAAATGAGACTTGACACTGGAATTGTCATTTGCCTAAGACAATGTTAAAGCCCATTTAACCTTTCTCCTTTCTGTGGGTTGGGTAGACTGATAATTCCCACTTCTATTTACCGGTTCTTGAGAAGTTTACCTAGAAAGAAGGTGACTCAAATTAACCAGGGAGAGATCATGTAAGCATAGGTCTTTTTTTCTTTAACATTAGGAACTTATCACACCACCTAGTCATCTTGAAACTTCTCTCAAGTGGAATTTCCAAACTTCTGTTTGAAGAAAATATCTTGATTTCTTACAGGTTCAAATCCTCAAGAACATCAAAGGCCTGGAGGATGATGAAAGAAGGGAATATTCTAAGCACAGACAGAGCCCTTTCTCTACTGCCATTTAGACTGTCAAGAGCATAATTGATGTGTCTCCCAGAGCAGCAATCTCTTCACACTTCCAACACCTTTTTGTCCTGTTGAGAATTAACCCTGTCACTTTTGTCTAATTCTCCAATAGCGAAGAACAGTCACAGCTGGGCACTTGTCATCCAGGGCATTAATACCAGAATTTGATGGCAAATGTAATATTCAATAATCTACCAAATTAACAGGGTCCTGAGAGGCAATTGAGATGGCACAGCAAGAGAACTCATTGTAGGACAGAAAAATCATTTCCCCTTCCACCACACCAAAAAAAATTGGATTTACCCTGGTGAAAGTTATGTTATTCAATGAGAAGGACCACTGGTGTAGTAGAAAAGCACTGTATTTAGAGTAAGGGGATCAGAATTCTTTTCCACCTATATGACTATGGGTAAGTAATTTTTTTCATTTCTAAAATCAGGAAGTTGGATCAAATGATTAGTAATGTCCCTTCTAGGTACAAATCTATAATCTTATGACCTAGGTGGAATACCATCTCTGGGATACTACCCCAACATGAACTTGTATTTACATATTGGGTCACCAGAGGGTATCTGCTACCTTGTATTCTAGGCATAACCCTATAGGTCTGCATTCGTAGTATACACTGTAACTCACTAGCCCCCACCAAAGTGCTTCCCATTAGCAATTAGCCACTAAACTAAATTATCTCTTTACAAGGGCATTTACTCAGATGGCATCCCAATAACAATAGTTACCAAACACTCCATATACCTGGGGTTCATTATCTCACAAATATACAGAGTGTTCATGGGGAGAATAAACTCAATCTTAATATAATTTGGCAATAAGGAACAGATGTAGAATGCTCATATGGCAAAGATAACTCACAATTCTTGGTACTTCAGGAACCGGAAGGCATTTCTCTCTTTGTGAGATCCTCACCGAGGTCCCATAACAGCATCCCTCTTGTGAAGGTTGCCTAATTAGGTAGACAGAGTCTGCTCTCCCAATACCAGGCTCTCTTCTCTGCCACCAAAGGTCTAGTTTTCTTGAAGCTGCTTCTCTTTTAGACAATTGTATCCTTGACTATCTAGAATGTATTTATCTGTTTCCTGCTAGATGCAATGCCTCCAATTAGTTGAGAATGTCCCCTTCATAATATAATAGCAGGGCCAATATGGAAAAGGCATATAAAAACAATTCCCTGCTTTACTGGCTTCAGGGAACATCTCACTGGTAGTCCCTGGCTTGTAATATTTCCTACTTTCAAATTGTTGTAAATCATCCAAGGTTAACTGTCCTTTTCCCACCAACCTTCTTCTAAGGATGATTAATTTGTTTCCTTAGGTAGCATTTGTTTCCCTCTTATTCAATCAGTGAAGTGTTCATATTTCAAAAAAGGATCACAGAATATTATATCTTATTAACATGTTAAAATCTCTCTCTGACATTCAAAACCCTTTATAACCTAGTCTCTTCCCTCCTTTCTTGTCTTCTTAAGTCTTACTCCCACCCACAATTTTTGATCCAATCACACTGACCTCCTTCCTGTTCCACAAAGAAGACATGGCATGTCCCAGCTCTAAGCACTTTTTTCTGACTGTCTCCCATCTCTGGAATTCTCTCCCTCCTCATCTCTGCCTACCAATTTCCTTGATTTCCTTAAGTCACAACTAAAATCTCATCTCCTACAGAAGAAAGCCTTTCCCAACCCCTCTTAATTCTAATGGCTTCTCTCTTTTAATTATTTCCTATTTATCCTATATATAGCTTATTTTTACATATTTATTTGCTTTTGTCACCCCATTAGACATCTTGGAGGGAAGGGATTGTATCTTGATTTTTTTTTGTATTACTGAAATTTTCCTGGCACATAATAGGGGCATAATAAATATTTATTGGTTTACTGATCATTTTAACTACATCAACCAAACAGGAGGGAGAGAAATCACACTCCTTGATTTCATTGGCACGCTATTTGGAAATAGAAAAAGTATTTTCAAATACTACAAATGTCACTTATTGCATTTGCAATCTTACATAAGTGACTTAAACTCTCTGGGACTCAGTTTCTTCATATGTAAAATAAAAGAATTGGTTTATAATTCTATAATCTCTTACCCTTTTTGTAGGCACAAATATATATATATATATATATATATATATATGAAATAAGATAAAACTCTTCTTGTTGACATTCAGGAATGCTCATTGTTTTAGGGCAATGGTCTCTGAAATGGGATTCTCATATACTGGGAATGGGGAAGAAGCATGGGCTGTGTGTCATAACTCCAAAAGTTGTGCAATCAACCAGTCCAAGAGTAGAAGATGAGTCATATTCTACTCTTTCTGTGATATTCAGTCATGGAACTTATTATGAATGCATCTGCCTTTTTCTCAGTATTACCTAATATTCCTCTACTCTACTCTACCCCTCTCTACTATGTAAGATCCTCCAAATACTCCTGCAAAGCTGTGTGAGCTTCTCAGGATATTATAATCTAACTATCAACTAAACACCCAAAGAAGCACATATACTATTAGGAAACCCCCCCCACAATAAACATAGGTACTCCCCCTACAATGCTGCTTCCCCCACTCCCCAGTTTCACAAATAACCTTATGGCTACAAAAAGAGGCACTCAGAGAATAGACTCACTGCTGAGCTGTGATAGGTAAGGCATGCACACACATATGAATACACACACACACACATACACATACACAGAGGCACACATCTACCACATCCACCATTTTTCATTTTGAATGCAACAGACTGATTCACACAGAATGAAGAAAATGAGGTTGTAATCTCTACTATAGATTTAATGCTATTATCCTACTGCTAAAACCAATTCCTCTTCTAACCTTCCTTTCTTTTGAAGGTGCCAAGATTTAGTCCACATAGGACTGAATCTTTCATATCATCATGGATTCTTCAATTTCCCTTACCCACATAGCTAGTCATTTGCCAAATCCTATCATTCCTCCCTCTGCAATCTTTGAGAGCTAGTACCCCTCTCCGGGTCCATATCCACTACACCAATTCAGGCTCTCATCACTACTCCAAGTTTGTTGCAATCAACTCTTAACTTGTCTCTCTGCTGTTAGTCTTTGTCCATTCTAGTTGAACTTCTATGCCAAAATGACTTTTTCTGCAAAGTGCACATCTGACCATGTTATACCCCTAGTCAATAAATGCCAGTGGTGCTCTATTGACTATGAACACATATACATTTTTCTAGCATTAAAAAGCCTTTATAACATGGCCCAACCCTCTCTTTCAAGCTTTCCATTAGTCTTTTTCTCAAATTCAAAGCCAAATTGACATTCAAAATTTTTCTCACCTTCAAAGAAAAAACCTCTGAAAACTAACATATCCAAGCATTAATGAGAAAGTAAAATATAATAGCATCCATTAGGTTCAACTATGTCAAAACAAAGTTTATGGATTTTTATTGAAAACTTTGTCGTGAGCTGAATTCAGACATCTCATTTTTGCCTTTTTTAGTTGCATTTTAATTAATACCTATACATGAAGAAACATGACTTCTGCTAAAAAGTTATTGCCTTTGACTATTTATGATCTTTTCATTAACTGTTATATTATGTATCATTTGATTTTAAAAATTACCAAAAAAAAAAAAAAAGGAAATTAACCTGCTTAGTTACATTGGCCAAACTAAATGAATAATGAATTACTTGCAAACCATTATTATTTACATATCTTTTCTATCCCTCAAGATATATACAACAATTAAAAAATAATGAATTCTATTCAATCACATTGTTCTCATTAAAAAAATGTTTTGAGGTATGCTACCATGCTGTGATTTCAAGACTGGCATGCTATCTATTGAAGTCATGGAAATTCTTCTTCTAGAGTTCAAATGTGGCCTCAGACTCTTACTAGCTGTGTGACTCTGAACAAATCACTTACCCTCCTTTGCACCAATTTCCACATTTGTAAAGCTAACTGAAGAAGCAAATGGCAAACCATTCCAGGAGCTTTGCCAAAAAAACCCTAATAGTTTCATAAAGTATCAGACACAACTGAAGAACAATATGATATGGTAACATAAAACAACTTCCTTCTTCACTAGTATAATAACAGACTCCTAAACACTTTGAAGTCACTAATTTGACTTCGTTTTACAGGACAATAAGTCCTCCCTTAGTGACTGAAGTAAGCAAACATTATTTTGAATATCCAGTATATGGACAGAATCATCCAATATTTGCCTTTGTAGAAAGCAAAGTTGGGTCAGCAGGGGGGTTTAACGACAAAGGAGAAAGAAAGAAAGAAAGAAAGAAAGAAAGAAAGAAAGAAAGAAAGAAAGAAAGA
>NC_058132.1:159951079-159971164 GCF_016433145.1 Gracilinanus agilis | reverse complement strand
AGGAAGGAAGGAAGGAAGGAAGGAAGGAAGGAAGGAAGGAAGGAAGGAAGGAAGGAAATGGGACTAGTGAAAACCCTGAAAATAGCTCAGATGAGTTTTCTGTGAAAGTAGCCGGAACTAAAATTTGTGGAATCAGTTCAGTCATTCTTTCTTTCTTTCTTTCTTTCTTTCTTTCTTTCTTTCTTTCTTTCTTTCTTTCTTTCTTTCTTTCTTTTTCTTTTTTAAAAAAAATTGTAAACCCATACCTTCCATCATGGAGCCAATACATAGTATACATAGTATTGGCTCCAAGGCAGAAGAGTGGTAAGGGTAGGCAATGGGGGTTAAGTGACTTGCCCAGGGTCACACAACTAGGAAGTGTCTGAGGCCAGATTTGAACCTAGGACCTCCCAACTCTAGGCTTGGCTCTCAATCCACTGAGCTACCCAGCTGCCCCCACAGCCATTCTTTCAGCTGAGATTGATGTGGAATTGAATTTTCAGTGAAGATTCTTTTAGAATTTTAGTTTCAACATTTCTAAGGAACTGTAATTCAGTGTTATGACCAATTTTCAATTTGTTGCTACAAGTTCTGCAGTGCTATTCTCTGGAGCAGCAAATGCACTCTCCAATTCCTCTAGTGTTTTCTGTGTATCAAGCATTTTCTACCAGAACTGTTCCAATTCACTGGGGAGATCTTGATGACCCTTTGTGCTTCCTGTTCTTTGACATTATAAAATTACCCTGTTGTTGTTGAATGATAGTTAACTCATCAGCAATAACCCTGTTTGCTTGAAATTTACTATGCAATGTTTTTCACATAGTTAATAAAATTTGAAATGTTTGAAATATCATTGTGATGATATGAAATATTTATTTTGTCCCTTTCAATTTATATTTTAAATTTTTGTGACATGCACAACATATTAGTGTAGTAACATTTTTATATAATTTTATAAATAAATATACATAAATAAGGGTACACATTCAAAAGTTTGTTGTGTTGTTGTTCCAAGGAATGGGAAAAGCAATGACACTCATGGGTAGGAGAACATGAAAAAATTATGGAGAAAAAATAAAAATTGAGAAATATGTGAGATGGGCTAGTGAAGAAAAAAGCAATGGACCAAAAGTCAAAAGATTGGATTCCAATTAAAGCTTTGCCTCTAACAGAGAGGTTTTCCAGTTGCATATAACAATAATTCTATGTATGTGCTTCCTTTTCTTTTATGATAGAGGCAACATAGGATAGGAGTAAGCAGGCTTCCCTTGCCCTTGGTTTTCATCCTACTTCAGATACTCAAAAACTGTCTGAAATTAGGCATTGGTCCTTAGTGTCTTCGCCTATAAAGTAGAAGTAATGATATCATCTATTTCACCATATTGTTTTAAGAATTAAATGATAGATTGAAGGGGCAGCTGGGTAGCTCAGTGGATTGAGAACCAGGCCTAAGAGACGGGAGGTCCTAGGTTCAAATCTGGCCTCAGACACTTCCCAGCTGTGTGACCCTGTGCTTGCCTTTATCACTCTTCTGCCTTGGAGCCAATACACAGTATTGACTCCAAGATGGAAGATAAGAGTTAAAAAAATGATAGACTGAAAGAAAAGCAGTTCCTCAGCCTTAAAGCACTATATAAATATTAGCCATTATTCCAAAGCACTTGCCTCACAACACTTTGAGGTCATTAGTGTATCATTATCTCCATTTCAAAGATGAAGAAACTGAGGTCCAGTGAAGGGGAAATGACTTGCCGAGATTATTCATACAACTGGTAAAAGTGGTAGCCAGGGTTCAAACTCAAGTCTCCTGGATTCAGGTCTCCTTCTTTCTCACATGTGAAGAACATGTGATCTATGAAATCTGACAAATCCATATAAATGTATAAAATGATGAGTAAGTTACTGCTCTTCTCTGAGCTTTCCTCCCCTGGTTATCTATAGAGGTAGTGATCTTTCCAGATTGCCCCAGATTGTGTCTTTCCCAAATGACTGTGGATTTGATTTATATTAAAATTGTATTTATGTATCTGTGAACATGTAACGATGTTCCTATAACCCCATCCATTTGAGATTATTGCATCTGGAAGAGCAGGATTTGCCTCATTTTTATAGCTATGTGTCTAGAACCTAGTGCTGTACCCGGTACAGAGTTGATATTTATTAAATGCTAGTGGATTGACTAATTAACTGACTGATCAAGGAAAAGAATAATACAACTTAAATAGAGTTATATCTAGCCATAAGTGCTTGGAGTAAATCTTGTTAGAGATTGGGAGGGTTGTGTCACAGAGGACAATGGGGGTGCAGAGATGGTGCAGAAGATTGTCCCGTGGGGAATATAGTCTTGCTAGAAGCAACCCTAGCCATTTTGACTCCTTGGGCCAAAGCCCTTTGCACCTCATGTTAGCTAAGGCACTGAGCTTTCAGGCCATTCATCTCTACATATAGGTCTCATTCCTTCTGTCTATTCTATTTGTGTCTTCCCTACCATTCATGTAACCATTGAGAAGATGCCTACTGTTTAAATTTAAGCGATCATTTCCCTGACTTTATATGGAAATCAATTTAATCTTCAAAAAGCATGACTTTGAATTTTATATTATTCTAGTTTTCTGTATCCGTGCCCCTACCTTAACCTTTCCTCCTGGTATCAAATCACAGAAGACATCAATCTCTAGCTTTGAATTTAGAAATCTGGATTCTTGATACGGTAAATGGAGGAAGAAAAGACAGCGAGCATATTGATAAAGCCATTGTATAGGCACTTCTAAGACCTTTCTCCAAGTAAGCTGTCTTTCCAAGGTTCCTGTTATTAATTTCTAAAATACTCAGTGCTTACAGAGCAGATCCGGCCAGTGTGGGGCAGAGCAGCCCCATTGTCATTGCTCAGATTTGCTCCGTGTCTTACCAGGCGTGCTGGGCCAGAGATCTCGCCTTGGGAGAGGACCAGTCAGCTTTCTGGAATCTTAGCAGGAAATGCTTACCTCCCCCTCCACTCTGCCCTGCTAGACTCACTCCTGGAGTCATGGGTGACAAAGATGTTTCCTGCCATTCTGTACAGGATAAGGAGTCGCTTAACCTCAGTTATATTATCAATTGGGTAGCTGGCAATTGGACTTCTGCCCCTTAGATTGAACCAGCAACCATTGCTGACCCTCTGAAATCGCCCATCTTGGGTTGTAAGTTAGCAAATCTGTCACTTTCCTGTTTCCTTTGACGTGGATTCTTATACTTGGGGCAGGAGGGATTTCTCAAAACAACTTTTTGTCCCGCTTTGCTAATTCTCTTCTTTCTCCACCCCTTTTCTCTTCCCTTACAAAAGGTCTAAGAAGTGGATAACTGGCATATCCTGAACTCCACAAGGATCAAGCTAAAAATAATAACACCTTGGAATTATCTAGAAATTTTCTTCCTCCCTAGGGCCTTGATAGACATTATCTCATTTATCCTCAATATACCCCTGTGAAGCAGGAAGCTGCCAAATAACAGTATTCCCATTCCACAGAGGGTAAACCGAGACTTTGAATTGGAAAGTTATGTGCCACGGGTTCAAGCTAAGTCCAGGAATAAGAGTCCTAGGTTTTTGGGCTCTCAATTTAAAGCTCTATCCCAATTGCCTTCCTCAAAGGAAGAACAAAATTTAGGAATAAAGTACCCAGTATTCAAGGTATTTAGGAGCAGATCAGAGTCAAACAAATCCCTTGATCACTCCAGGAAGGTCCCAGGGTTTCAAGATGTCTGTCAAGGTTTGCCCTTTTGTAGGAGCCCTTTCTGTAAAAGTGTAGGCTGATCTGATTATTCATGGTTCTACATTTGGATTTCATACATCCTATATTTCATGTCAGGGCCCAGATTAGCAGTCAGTTAGGTGTCATAATGGATAGAGTTCTGGGTCTAGAGTCAAATCCAGCCTTGTCTCTTATTAACTGTGACTCTGGGAAAATCATTTAACCCTATTTGCCTCAGTTTCTTCATCTGTAAAATGAACTGGGGAAGGAAATGGCAAACCACTTTAGTATCTCTGCCAAGAAAACTTCAAATGGAGACACAGAGAATTAGGCGAAACTGAAAAATGACTAAACAACAAAAATCACAGATGAGGCAATACCTGTAATTAGGGGTTTAAATTAAAACAATAATAATAGCTAACTAGTTTTCAGGTTTCTAAAGAGCTTTTGCTTCAACAACTATAAAGCCAGAACAACTCGTTTAGTTCTGCCACTTAGTCTCAGAGGAGTTAAATGATTTGCCCAGAGTTTCTAGTCTGACTCCCTATATTGTAAGGGGAATGCAAACAAAAATGATTTTGGTAATTGTTCTTCTTCGAGACGTGTATAGCTTTGGCCACCAGCAATTACATCTGTATGTATTTAAAAGGCACCCTTAGTCAGGAGAGAACATCTGCTAAGAAAGTCAAACCACTGCTACCACCTTGACCATCATCTCCCACTACTGCCCAGCTGCCACTAACTGGAAGCTACTATAGCCCTTGCCTCCTCAGCAAACACAGCTCTGAAGAAAAAAAGCTATGGGAAAGAAAAGAATCTAGACTTCAAATTCCTTGGCAATGTCAAGTGTCTCAAAATTAGAAACTGATCAGATTTCATCAATGAAAATGTTCCTGAAGAAATAACATAAAAACAACAACAACAACAAACTCTTACTTTCTGTCTTAGAATCGATACTAAGTATAAGTTCCAAAACATAAGAGCCATAAGGGCAAGGTAATGGGGCTTAAGTGACTTGCCACCTAGGAAGTGTCTGGGGCCAGATTTGAACCTAAAACCTCCCATCTCTAGATCTGGCTTTCTACCCCCTGAGCCACCTAACTGCCTTAAGAAGTAACATGAACATCTGCTTTTCTGCAAAGCCCTAAGGACCATGGGACTTTCCCATCTGACTTGAAAACTCAAGCTCCTGTATGTATGGACTCTCCTAGTAGAATATGAACTTCCTGGCAGTAGGAATTCTCTGCTTTTTTTTAAGCCCACAGATCTTAGCACAGTGCTTTGCCCATAGTTAATAAATGCATTTTCAACCACTCATTCATAATACTATTGTCAGAATTGTGGTTAAGAAGGCAGAGTTGCCACCACAGAAGACATTACAGTGTTTAGGAGACCACCAAAAGAGGATTAACAATGAGTTCTTTTCTAAGATTCATGAATTTTCCTTGATTTAGTCCAAGTCCCAGATTTGACAGACCATTAGTTGTAGCCTACTACTACTATACTTTGCCTTGAAGAACCTTCCCCAGCAAGGAAGCAGTCACTGGATGACAGAACCTGCCAAAGGAGAATTTGCAATTTCTTCTAGGGTGATATTTACATACTCCAGATACTTGTCCATAGAAATCACTCTCATTCCTATAAAATAACCTAGAAAATGTAAAAAAAAAGAAAGAAACAAAAAACCAGTGTCTCCATGACAAATTCTTTAATTTTGACATCTTTGAATTTAATGTTTTGTCCAGTAATTAGCTGGATGATATCATAATCCCCAGTGATCTATTTGTCCCGTATAGAATGAGTGTCCAGAGCTATATCATAATGTATTTATTTAATGCCTCCATTTTTATTTGTACATGATTCTCTAGATTCTCAGATTGGTCCAGACATTCAAGAATATTCTTCTTCTTTTATAGATGGAAGAATTTAAGTGTGAAGAAAACAAGATGCTTATCCTAGGTCACCCAAAAAGTCACTGGAAAAAAAATAGTTCTACATTAGGAGGGAATCAATGAAGTAGCACAGTGGATACCATGAAATTCTTCAAGAGTTCAGATCTGGCTTCAGACATTTACTAGTTGTATGACCCTGGACAAATCACTTCACTATGTTTGCCTAAGTTTCCTCATCTGTAAAATGAACTGGAGAAGAAAATGGCAAACCAACCTAATATCTTTGTCAAGAAATGGGTTGATGAAGAGTCGGTTATGACTGAATAAAAACCACATTGGCAAATGTCCCAATACTCCTTTAAACATACAGCCTTACAAATAGACCATTTCTTTATAATATGTTTGGGCATTGACAAAGAAGACTGATGGGACATTGTACTTTCTACATGGGGAGAGTAGGTTGGGGTAGGCTGCTTCCTACATTATGATTTTGTGGACATAATGAACTCTCTCTAAGATCTGTTTATGTTCTGAAACTTAACAGTCTTCATGTTTTTCCTAGAGCACTAAGTTAAGGGACTTGCCCTGGATCCTACAGCCAAAGGATGTCCAACCTGTGACTTGAAGACAGATCTTCTGGATTCAGAGGTGTGCTTCCTTTCCTTCAACATGGTTGCCTGTCCCTCTTCTTCATATATCTCAAGACAAAGAGTGGACAGTATGCCCTAAAAGGGCAAGTCACCAGATCCTTCCACCCATCTACCGGAAGAGAGCCTGTTTTCTAGCTCCTACCTATGTCCACCAAACAAAATGGATCCTGAGAGATCTAATCTGAGTATGGTTCCATGAAAGCTCCTCCATTTCATCTCTTCTCCCTGACTTCTTCAGCTTCCTTCAAATCTCAGCTACGTCCACTTTCTATAGAGAGCCTGACTCTATACCCCTTAATTTTTATACAGAGTTTTCTTGTACATTGTGTCTTGCATGTGGTCTTCTTTCTTAAGTTATAAGCTCACTGACAATAGTGTCTTTCACCTTCCTCTGTATCTCCAATGCTTAGCACAGTGCCTGGTACATTGTAGGCACATAATAAATATGCATTGATTGTTTGATTAATAACAGATTGTAAGTTCGCTGAGAGAATAAAGTATCTTTTACCTTTCTCTACATCTCCAGTGCTTAATGCAATACCTGGTACATAGCAGACACATAATAAATGTATATGATTGATAGAGTGTGAGTTCATTGAGAGAGGAAAGTGTCTTTTTCTGTATCCCCAATGTTTAGCACAGTGCCTAGCATTTCTTAAGTGTCTAACAATACCTGTTGACTGACTGACTAAATCAGTTCTTCCAGAGCTCCTCACTAAGTCCCTGAAAAGGTTTGGTTTGGTTTGGTTTGGTTTTCATAGTACATTCATTTACAAATGAGAGAGAGGGGAGGGAGGAAAAGTAGGCAAAAGGCAACTGTTCACGTCCACCACCTGGACTTAAACACACCCATTGGTGGGAAATTGGTGGCCTTCTAACAACTAGAGCAGGAAAGAGACCCTTGGCTCGGATAGGCCAGAAAGAGATCTCAGAAGAGTTCTGGAGAAAAAATTGTGCTTGCAAGTTGTCTGTTTACAGCCCCTACTACCTTTTGTTGTTGTTGCTGCTATTGAATCGCATAGCAACTCATAATGTTTTGCTACTACCTCCCAGCCCTTCTCTGCAATCTCTGGCTGCCTTCAGTTGGTTATTGTCAGTCTGATAGAATTATCCTGGCCTTCCCCTTACTGCATCCACCATCATTTTCCCTATTGTTTGCTAGATCTGGCCCTGACCCCTCAGTATTTATAAATGCTGCCTTCCGCTGCATTATTGTATGCTCTCTGGGCCCCCAGGTCCCCAACGTTTCCTGACAGCAAGAGGGAGGGAGAAGATTATAGCAGCATGTGTCCAGCTCCCAACTTCCTCCATGTCCTGTTTACCAGGTCCTGGAAGCTCCTCTCTAGCCACCCCTCAAACACAATCCACCAGCTCTGATTTATCCCTCCATAGATAGTGATGGTAGAAATAAAAATTCAGCCCCAAATTGTCCAGCAATAGGGTCAGTTTAAGAAGAATAAATGAGATGACTGTGCTTGGGCAGGAGGGAAAGGGATTTGGTTGTAGAAGGAAGAGCAAGGAAATCAAATAAGAGAAGGAAGACTGCAACACGTACAGTCTTAATTATAGGAGTTGAAAACATAAAAGGATTGGCACAGTCGACTCCCGGGGAGTTGGAATAGAACCAAGGCTGTCGGCCAGAAGATGGATGGCCAGAAGGAGGATGACAAAAATATTCAGTTTCATCCCTTGCATTGCTTCATGGATGGAATTCCTGAGAATTCTTTCTCTATTGAAGGTCTTTGTTTCATAGGGCTAGGAGCCCAAGGGCAATATTCTTCTAGGAAAAGGAACAGTTGTAGGGAGAACTCTCTTCTTTGGCAAGACAACTAACTTTCCATGGATACAGAAAAATCCTTTAGAAATGCTCTGCATCTCTGACTCCTGACCTCTCTTCCCCTTATTCTTCTCCTGCTTTCCTCTCTATTAAAGAAACTAGTCTTTAATGGATTTTTAATCTTTAGTCTTTAATCTTTATGGAAAGATGCATTCATTAAATCAAGTGTATCTTTTCCTCCTCCATTTGCACACCTAGATACCCTTCAGTTTGACTTAATGACAAACCTGAAGTTATCTTCTGACCCATTGCTTTCATTTCCACCAATAAATATTCCTTAAGCTCTCATTAGGTGCCAGACACTTAGTTACACTCGAGCCATATAAAGATAAAAATGGAACAATTCTTGCCCTCAAAGAGCTTACATTCTATGGTTTTTCTCAACTCCAGCAAAAACAACATACAGCAATATACATTTATTAATCATTCATTATTCTTTAGGTCAATCTTGAAGCCAGGGAGACCTGGGTTCAAATCTCACCTCTGATACATACGAGCTATGTGATACTAGGTGAGTTAATGTCTCCATGTCCTAGGCAGTTCTTGTAGGCCATAAATTGTAGAGAAGGAGAGAGCCTAAAATTGATAGAAGATGTTTTCTCATAGAATTCTCTATTCCAATGAAATCACAGGTTTAGTCCCTAACTTTATCCTTATTATTCCAAAAAATATATCATGAACAGTAGATATTACAGCTATTTCACATTTGTAAGCTCCTAGAGGCAAGAGGTATGGCATAATCTAAACTGCATGATCATAACTGAATATGCCTAGAATCCTATGTATATAGTAAGTACTTAGTAATAATCTGCTGTATTTTTTTAAGGACCAAAGCACTTGGGCAAAAATTTTTTTTATTCCTTTAAGAGATTCTTATTCTATTCATTTATTGTTTTAAGAGTTAACTATAGATAGAACTACTATCCTTTATTCTGGAAGAAATAGAAAGCTTAAATAAGACACTTTCTGACCTGAAGGAGCTAACAAACAAATAAGGGAATAATACACCAGTACAGACAGAAAGGCACAAAACAATGTGCTATGTTAGATCACAAAAATAACGTATCTGATGGTGTAGGGAATCAGGGACACCTTCCTGGAGGAGATGAAATTTGTATTAGTTCTTAAAAATTGGTACAAATTTAA
Source organism: Gracilinanus agilis (assembly GCF_016433145.1). Classification (NCBI taxonomy): domain Eukaryota; kingdom Metazoa; phylum Chordata; class Mammalia; order Didelphimorphia; family Didelphidae; genus Gracilinanus; species Gracilinanus agilis. The sequence goes on along the minus strand of NC_058132.1, from coordinate 159,961,932 downwards.
CTCTGATGGGAAAAAAGGTAGGAATGCATTTTAGGCATGGAGAAGAGAGTGAGCAAGGTCACAAAAGGGAGAACACAAGTTTTCTTCAAGGGACAGAACAGAGTTCAATATGGCTGAAGCACAAAATCCATGAAGGAGAGGAATATGAGATAAAATTGGAGCTATCTGGCATTGTTAGAGTGTAGAGAGCATAAACTACCAAACAGAAGAGTCTGAACTTTACTTTCAGGCAGTAGGAGAGCTCCTATTTTTTTCTTTGAGCATAGAAGTAACATAAGTAAGTCAACACCTAAGAAAATGTATTCTGGAGGACAGAGACTGGATAGGATAAATAGAAAGAATTTGCCATGTTTAGCAATTAGGTGCTCCATTGGATGGAGCCTGGAGTCAGTACCTCAGACAAAAAGTAGCAGTATGACTCTGGACAAGTCACTTAACCTCTGGACTTCTCAGATTCCTCATTTGTAAAATGGGAATAATAATAGTACCCCCTCCTCTCAGCACACTTGTGAAGATGAAATAAAGTAATGCTTTTAAGTTATTTACAAATTTTAAAGTGTTACATAAATGATCATTATTGTTATAATTTTTACTATATTGGTCCTGAAGAAAAGTCTTAGAGGAGAGATGGGGCATGATAGTTGAACTCCAGTATCCGTAATATTGTTATATGGCAAAAGAATGTCATGATCTTTTCATCCTCAGGGGAAAGAACGGGGGGAAATGGCTGGATTATATATATGGAGAAAGACTCTGACTTTATAGAAAGAGAAGAAACTCTAATCATTAGAATCATGGGAAGATGCAGGGGCTCCTCTGGATGTAGTGAATTTTCTATCATTGCAGGTGTTTGAGGGGAAACTGGATGAACATTTGTGAGACAGTCTGTAATGGGAATTGCTCCTCACTTAGAAGCCGGCCCAAATGCCCTCTGAAGCCCTTCGCAACCCGAGTCGCTGAGAATCTGAGATTTTGCTTGTGAGGCAATGTCAACTAAATACTTTGAACTCTTCCAAGAAGGATGTATTGTTAAAGCCACCAAGTCCCAGATGTTAGGGATGGACTTTCAAGGCCCAAACAGCTGGAATGAACTACTTGTTAAAACAGGCACCCGCCCTGGCTGGCTTTTTCTGACGTTTGATCTCTCCCACTACAGATCCTGTCAGGAACTGAGATTGTGGCTGCTCCAAGATGTTTATTATTTCAGACAGAGGGCTCTGCCTTGAATCACATGGAAGGCTGAAGGAGACTATGATTACAGACTCCTCCTGTGTCTCCTTCCATTTGAGACAAGCTTCTCCTGGAGCCACCAAACACAAGAGAAAATCAAATAAGCATATTTGGAGATTTCACTTCTTAAGTAAAATTGACATGAGAAGCACCTATTTATTCATTCACGCAACAGGAATTTATTTAGCCCTTACTATGCGTCAGTTGCCTTGCTAGATGATGGTGATATAAAAACATAGCAAGAAAGGACCTCAAGGAGGTGACATACTACTTGGGGAAAACAGCAAGGGGACATAAAGGGCAATATAGATAAGAGAATAGAAGCTGGAGCCATGATTTATTCATTGCACGGCACTTCCTCTACCAATGCAGGTTGACTCCTTTTGTATAATCTGTGTGCAGTGGATCTCTTTTGGAAGAAGGCTGGTAAAACAGACATCGTCTTCTCAGAATAATGGCTTCTCCCTATGTTCATAACTAGAGGAAATACTAAATTTCAGTTAAAGGTCAGTAAATATAAGGATTTGTTTTTCCCATCCAAATTCATAGATTCCCTGAAATCTATCCATAAGAAATCATATCTTAAAAATCATCTAAAGAGCACAGAGGGTAAGTGACTTGTCCAGAATCATAAACCCTATATAGATCAGAGGAAGGATTTGAACTCAGGTCTTCCTGGCTCCAAGGTCAACTCTATATCTCCTAAAGCCACCCTATCTCATATACAGATCAGTCCATTCAAAATCAATATGAAGTAAATGTGAATTAATTTGGTAGAAAGAAGAAGGGTACAAACAACTGCATCATAAAAAATGTTTAAAGTTTGCTAAACACTTTATATACATGACTTCATTTGATCCTCACAATGACTTTGGGAAGCAGGTGCTACCAACATTATCATCTCTGTTTTATAGATGAGAGTCAGGGAGGATAAATGTCTTTATCCTAGTCACCTAGTTAATGAGTATCAGAGATGGAATTCAAACCCAAGTCTCTGTTAATTCCAATTCCAGTGTTCTAGACACTGTAGTACCCTGTAATTGAATTGAATCACTTATGTGGCTAATTTGCAGTGAAGAAAAAATAAATCCTACCTCTGGTAACTCTGTCCACAAACCTTGGACTATGGCTAGGTCTAGCTCCCAGACAGCTTAGTGTTTGAGACAAAACAAGAGTTTCTTTTTCTTTGATTGTTAAGACTTACAGACCCCTTTCTATAACTTTTTCTGGACACAGAATGAGAATGAGTGAGTTTCCTGTGGACCTTGTACAGTTTCTGAACAAGTACTTTTGAGGCTATCATTGCATCAGTGGGAGAGAATGAGCCCTTCAGCAGTCTGGATAAGACTCTCTCTGTCACCCCGGAGGCATCCTCTGTTGTTTGGTTTAGCAAGACCATGACTTCAGACACCTGCAATCAAACCAGTGTCTTCCCTTACATCTGGCCATTCTCTCCATCCTTCATCACTGAGTGCATCCACATTGCCTTTAGAACACAAGCCAAGGGCAGGATATTTGTTTGTCCTGGGCTACATCAAATCCCTTCGCATTATCCTTACTCTCCATCCTTCTCCACCCCTGCCCCCTCATCCTGGTGAGCATCCTGTCTTACTCATATGGCAGTACTGCTGTCCTGGCCTCCAGAGCTCCCATATCGGCAGTGGGCCAGGGTCAGTGTGGCTGGTGACAGGGTGAGTAATGTCTTGTCTGGCTAGCAGGTCAAAAGGTTAGTACTCCTGAGAATATTCCTTTCTTTAGATGTAAAGGTACAATGACTGAGATTGCCCCTTGGAATCAGTTTACGGGAGCCGATGGGCAAGATAAAGCACACTTGTGAAATCTGGACTTTGATTCTCTGCCTGGAAGGGGTGAGAGTTTGTTTGGAGTATCTGAGTCTCATTATTAAAACTGACATGGCTATAGCTCATTATCTTCATTGCTATCATCAAATATGGACAAAAATCATCCAGAATAAGGTTGCAATCTGAACTTTGGGTGAACCTAGGTGCTGAGTCAAATTATTCTAATTTTTGAGATAATTTTTACATTTTTCAGTGTCTTCTCCATTTTGGGATAGAGGATAAGCTATATAAATGCATGTGTATATATAGAAACAAATGTACACATACATACCTGTGTATGCACAATATACATGTACTATTCATTAAATATTCATGTAGAAATGGGTGATTTTGTAATAGATGAGTGGAATTCATCATGGCAATCAAGAGCCCTCCAGATGATTGAAAACCTAGCAAGGCATCAAGGTACAGTGGAAAAAGTAATGTATTTGGAGATAGAGAACCCTGGTTTAAATGTCACCACTGTCATTTACTAGCTGTGCAATCATGAACAAGTCACTTAATCTTGACTTAACTTTCTTCCTCTGTAAAATAAAGAAACTGGACTAGATGACCTTTAATGTCTTTTCCAATTCTAAATCTGTTATCCTTTGATTCCAACATGGATAGATACAACCTTTCCAGAAAACTCCAAGTTAGTAAGGCGTACAAGAGTGAAGTTCCTATGGGAGAAACATAATCTTAGCAGCCAAGATGCAGGCAGATGGTTTATCTAAGAAGGAATAACACAGAGGATTCTCTGTAGAAGCTTACAGTGAGGGACATTGTAGCATGATATAAGAAATAATGTTTTGATAATTAGAGTTATCCCTGATTGAAATGAACTTCCTAATAAAATAATAAGTTTTCTATCATTGGAAATGTTGGAGTCGACATTGGATGAGTCCTTCTTAAACACCTTTAGAGCAAAGGTGATAATACAAAAAATAAAATTGTTTATTTGGCCTGAAACATGCCTGAGTTTGGCCCAACAAGATTAAAACTTAATTGGGAAATAGTTAACAGAATAAATTGAAACATTAAAACATAGGTAATAGTACATTTTACCACTAAGTTAATAGGTGACCTACAAGGATCCTTATGTATGGCTTAGTGTTTAGATCCTTAGTATAGCTTTGATTTCTATTTGAAGTTGGCATCATTATTTTAATGGATATTCCTATATGGGGGTTATGAGACTGAGTGAGATGACATCTAGGGTCTTTTCCTACTCTAAGATGTTCTGCATAAAATATGATGTGAATAATAAAGATGATAAAAGAAATGTTGATTTCATGTTCAGATAAGGGATATAGAAAGAAAATGTAAGGAATAATGTTGCTTAATGAGAATCCAGAGCTCTGAATTCTCCACCAAGTTATTCAAATGGGCTGCTGTGAGAATCTTGGTAATTCATATTGCTTCAGAGACTTCCTCCAAATGCAACTCTGGAACATCACATTCATCACTAAACTGAAATGGATCATGAGAAGTTATCAAAAAAATTTAGGCTATATACAGTTTTTGACCTGTCAACAAACATATACATACACATACGCACATATATACACATAAATACACACAATGTTTTCTGGATACAAGAGCAGGACTTGAGTGGTCAATATTATTTATCATTAATTTTACATATTTGAAGACAGCTTTTATATTACTGTTCACAAACATATTACTTTATTCTACTTTAGACCCATCTTGAATTTTCCTTTCCACCTTGTGTCACATGCGGATGAAGCCACTATTTGCAGCCACATAGCATCCTGGAAAAATAGTGGTCTTAAAAAGTGAGACTTTTGAAGAGAAGCTTGGATTCATTTGCTATGCAGTTTCCAAATTACAATATAACCAAAATTTTCCTCTATTAATTGATTATAAACCAAATTTATTGTCTACCTATGGTTTACATCCTAAAATAGTTATATTTGTGGACTAACTCAATGAACCATAACATCAATTGCGAGTTACAATTTTGCCAGTATGTATTCTTCATTTGCTTTGATTTCCATTGTGAAATTAGGCACATTTCTCTGAAAGCCATAGATGACACTGAAGAGACCTTGTGATAGCCTATAATATAGTCAGTACAATGTCATCATGCCAAAAACAGGTTATCATTTTTTCAGGTAGTCCAATAATAATTAAATTTTCTCTCTTGGATCTATTTTCCATTTCAGTTGTTTTTTCAATGAGATACTTCATGTTTTCTTCTATTTTTTTCACTTTTTCATTTTGTTTTATTGTTTCTTGATGTCTCATGAAGGCATTAGCTTCTATTTACCCAATTCTAAATTTTAAAAATTGAATTTCTTCCTTGACCTCTTTATCCCCTTTTCCCATTTTGTCCATTATATTTTTCATCAAACTCTTTTCTTCACTGGATTTTTGTGCCTCTTTTTCCAATTGACCAATGTTACTTTTTAAGATGTTATTTTCTTTTTGCATTACTTTCATTTTTCCCATTTTTATTTGACTTGTCTGATTTTTTAATTCCTTTTTGAGTTCTTCTAGTGCTTGAGAACAATTTCCATTTTTATTTGAAGTTTTGCATGAAGTTGCTTGAATCTCCCCATACCCTGTAGATTGTGTGCTTTGCTCTTTGTGGCCATAGAAATTTAAGAGTTGAGAGTTTCTTATACTATTTGCTCATTTTCCCAGACTTTTTTGCCAGTGGACTAGGAATTCTGAAAACTGATGATTTTATCTCCTCTGCTGCTGACTTGCAGGGCTCAGAACTGTAAGTTATTTTGCCCTGGGACTAGGTCTTCACTGAAGCAATGAAGGCTTGAAAGGGTCCAAAACTATGAACATCTGGGCTTCACTGCAGGTTGGTGCCAGGGCCTGGGACTTCGATGGGTGGGTCTCAGGTATTCTTTTGTTGGTGTAGCCCAAGTTCCATGGTCCCAAAGTTGGCCTATTTCCAGTCATGGAACCTGGAACAATAGGTGTGGGAGGTGGAATAGAAGGTCAGCATTTCTCTGTGTGCAATTTTGCTTCTGGTTCTCCCTTATTCCATGAAAATCAACTAATTCTGCCTACCTTTCAAGTTGTAGTTAGCAGGAGGGCCCCCTCACTTGTCTTACTGTTGGTTTTTGATTCCTATTCTTTTGAGGTTCTTTTTAAAGATTGGTTTCAAAGAATTGTCAGAGTGGTTTCAGCTTTCACCACTATTAAGCCATCATCTTGGCTCCACCACCACCATCCCCCAAATTTCTCTTTTGGAAAATTCTTTTAAATATCCTATGACAGGGGGCAGCTTTTTGGCTCAGTGGATTGAGAGCCAGGCCCAGAGATGAGAGGTCCTGGGTTCAAATCTGGCCTCAGACACTTTCTAGTTATGTGACCCTGGGCAAGTCACTTGACCCCCATTGCCTGACCCATACCACACTTCTGCCTTGGAAACAATACCTAGTATTGATTCTAAGACAGAAGGTAAGGCTTTAAAAATAAGTAAACAAATAAACAAACAAACAAATAAATAAATAAATGAGTGAGCAAGTGAGTGAGTGGATAAACAAACAAACAAATAAATAAATATCCTATGGCAAGTTTTCCTCTTTTAAAAGTGGTTTTAATTATTAGAAAATTAAATTATTTGGAGCCATATTTAATAAGTCTAATAGGTAACAGAACTGAACAACTTCTTTTACTAAAGAATAAACTCTTTTTTTAGGTCAGAAACTAAATAACATAAACCTTGTGCTTTCTCTTTTACATAGCATAGAATCCTGCATATCACAATTGATTAATGGTTATCCCCTCAATTAAATGTTTTTGATGAAAAACATGTAATAAAATTATGAGATTGTTTCTTTTGTTCTTTGGTTCTGAAGGTAGCCTTTTTCCTTTTCTTTCTCTTTTTAGGTTTATTGATACTTTTTTATATCAAAATTATTTCCCAATATACAATCAACTTTATTACACTCTCTCTTAACAACAGAAAACCATTAACCAAAATTCACAAAGAACTTGATTTGACAACCTGAGCTATTATGATTTCTTTATGTCACTACAGATGGAAAAGAAATGTATTCCCTTTCTCCTAGTTTGAGAATTAGGTTTCAGCTGCTCTTTGCGGTGTTTGGAGTTTTCAGGATAGCATCTCTGGTGCTTGAGCCCTTTCCACAGCTGCTCATCCTCCATTAATGTTTACCTTTTACCCAAGTCTTTCTTATGGTTCCAAGAAGCTGTAACTTGCTCAGAAGCCATACTCTGCAGATGGGCTCACCCAGAATGAGGGTAACCCATTATCCTCAATCCCATTGGTCACAAAGGAAGATATCCATCCCAAGTATGTAAACATTTCCCTTGTTGAAATGGGTGAATATGAAGTTTATTCCAATGACTATGAAGGCAGCTGAATCATATACTATAGAGAACTTAGAACTTAGTCAGACATCAGATGCCAAGTTCATCCACTGCATCCCAGGCCATCTTCAGTCATAGTAACTTTTGTATTGCCACTGAACTTCGATGATTCTGGAAGAGAGAATGAAGTTGATGACTTTGTGAGGTTTCACAACACTTAAATCCATCTCACATGCAGGTCAAGACATCATCCCATGATGTCACTGGTCCTCTTTGAAACAAAGCCAAACAACGGAGCTGTTTCCATTTGTGTTATTGTGCTCTTCACGAATATCATTCTCCTTGTTTAGCTGTACATCAACTTATATAAGTCTTCTAATTTTCTCTGAATTCCTCATATCTATTTTTCCTGATACAATTATGTTTCATCCTATTTAAGACCTCCAGTTTGTTCAGACACTCCATAGCCAATAGTAATTGCCTTCATTGCTGATGTTTTTATCTGGATTTTTGCTTTTGTTCCATTTTTCCCCAGAAAAAAAAAGCATTGCAAAAATATTGTATTATATGTAAGATGTTTCTTTTTGTCTTTGACTTTCTAGGAATTGATGCTCAGTAGTAGGACCACTGGGTCAAAAGGTATCAGCAATTGAGGCTTTCTGTAAGCAATTCCAAAGGAAGGTATAGTAGGTTCATAGCATCCTGGAGCTAGAAGGAACCTCATAGGCCATAGAACAGGGATCGGCAACCTTTTTGGCTGTGAGAGCCATAAATGCCACATTTTTAAAATGTAATTCCGTGAGAGCCGTACAGTGCTCACAGTGCGCGCTCCTGTAATAGTACCTGAAAAAAAAATTGACTTTATGGCTCCTGTAGAAAGAGCCATATCTGGCCCTCAAAAGAATCTAACTCCCTCAATTTACAATTGAGAAAATTAAGGCTTCAGAAATTTACCCACGGTTGTTAGACAGGTAGTAAGTTAGAATAAAGACAATATAATTAGAATCAGTATATATCCTACAATAATTTTTCTAAAGAATTGGAGGCATTGTCATTAATGTATATCCCACCTTGGAAGAGACTTAAATGCATTACCCTAGACATCTGTGAAATTTGTGAGTACACCATCTCTGATGTGTTACTGACACTATTGTCTGAGTCCTGATAGTATCTTTCACAGAGAAAAGAGGTACTAAAGGTCTCCTTCCTGTTGACCTTAGGAAAATGTGAAACTCATACCCTATCTGCTGTCATCCTGGGAATTCTAGGACCAGGCAGATGTATGTGTAAAAGCCAATATTTCACATATTATTTTAGTTTTGTGATCTTTTTTTTTAAACTCCAACTGAGTTTGCACTGAAGGGACAGCATCTTTGGTGTCTTAGTTTGTTTTTGCTTTAAAAAATCGAAAGAGATTTCCGCAAGCCTGATGTGGAATGCAAGATTGGAAAGAGAACACCAAAAAAGAAACAAAACTTCAGAAATGCAGAATGGAGGAAGGAAGTAAAGAGAGACCAAATGCATTCAGCTCCCCCAGTTTTAACATAACATGTCTCCCCACAGTGTAGAACCCAGAGACTGGAGGTCTTCCAGCCAAGGATCAATTGGCTCATTTCAATTTCAAAGAAAACCAAACTGCCAGGAGCTGTCCTCAGCTTGGAGCAATCTGAAATAGCCAGAGAGTGAAGTTCCCTTGTTTAGCTGCAAATTGTTTAAAAATGCAAACACAAAAGGCCTCAGTGGTGGAATCCCAGATATAGATCACTGAACCTTCCTCTTCCTATTTTCCTTTACACTGTAAGTCTGGCCTCAATGGATAGAAAATGGGTCTAGGGTCAGGAAGACATGAATTCACATTCTGACTCTGACACATACCTTCTGGTCTTGAACAAATCATGTTAATTCTCTGTGCCCCAAATAATTCTCCAATACTAAATTTCAGAATAGGTGACAATCTGAAATGTTTTAAAAAGAAAAAACTTTCTCACCTGAAGGTTCTCTACACCAATGAAATCTTAGGTCCTGGCCTTTCCCTCCTCTAAAAAGAGAAGTCACTGGAACTTCCCACTCTGGCCTGTTCGAAATAATAATAATTTTTATAATAATGACATAAATATATATTTATATAATATAATTTTTCTAAAAAATAAAACAAATTTACAAAATAAAAAATAATAATAATGTTCCTCCAGACCACAAGAAGGATAAAATTTCCCTCCTCTGTTCCTTCTACTCCAAGGAAAGCAAAAGGGGAAAAAATACTGTCCCCTCCCTTTTTCTTAAAGGATGAACATTCAAAAAATCCCTTCTTAAGGTTTGTGTGTATTCATTTGCACTGAATGAATAAGCATTTTATTAAGTTTTTAACCACATAACCAGTAAGATGGGCTCTTCTTACCTTTCCAGTCTTCTGACTTCTTACACACATACATGCACACACACACACACACACACACACACACACACACACACACACACTCCATCTACTCTACTCTGAAATACTGACCACCTGGCTTCTTTTCTGTTGCTAAAACTAAACACTTCATCTCTAAACTCCAGCCATTCTCCCAGTGCCTGGAACTCTCTCCCTCTTCATCTCTGCCTCCAGTCTTCCCTGGCTTCCTTCAAGTCTCAGCTAAAATCCAACCTTCTTCAAATAGTCTTTTCCAACTTAGGTAAGTTCTTCCTCTGTTGATTATCTCCAGTGTAGTTGGTAGATGATAGAGAAGATAGATAGGTTCAATAGATATAGATATATCTCTTATTTGTACCATTAGGGTGTGGGTGCCTGGAGAAAAGGGACTGCTTTCTACCTTCTGCTGTATCTGCAGAACTTAACCCAGTACCTGGCATATAGTAGAAAAAATTAATAAATACTTGTTGAATGACTGACTTCCTCTGCCAATGAAGATCAGGACTTGGTCTGGAACTTATGAACTTTTAGAGTGATAACTGGGATGCAGGAGAAAGAAGGAAAAGGAAGGAAAACAAGGTTGTATTAAGCACCTACTCTCTGCAGGCACAGGGATAAACATCTTACATTATTTCATTTACTCCATATGGGCTATTTGTGCCCACTTGTGGTAGAGCCTTCCAAACTCATAATGGTCTGCTCAGTTACAGGCACAATGTACATTGACACCGAAATAGTAATATCATTTTAGTCTTCTTTGAATATGAAGCACAACAACCATTCAATCCTTACTATGACCCTGAGAGGGGTTATTTATTATCCCCAATTTTACAATTGAGAAAATAAAGGCAAGCAAGGGTTAAGTGATTTGCCCAGGGACATACAGCTAGTAAATATCTGGTGCCAGATTCAAATTCAGGTCTTCTTGATGGTGGCCACCCCTGTGTGTTTAAGAGGGACACTGAAAATCTAGTGATCTTACTCAAAAAGTCACACAAACAATACAAGTCAAGGGCAGGAATTGGACCCATCTTGTCTTTTTTTTTTTT
>NC_058132.1:159904266-159947801 GCF_016433145.1 Gracilinanus agilis | reverse complement strand
AAAGAACATTAAATACAGCAACAAAAGAATGACTTGCATGTGTGTCCATCTCCAGGGAAGGACCTGATAAATAATAATAAGCAAAATAATTTTATATATACATATATCTTTTTGTCAAATGATGCCTTCTCTAATGGGGGAGGGGAAGAATAGAGGGATTTACCTGAGTATTTTAATTTAACAAACAATAAATTTTAATTTTTAAAAAGACTTATTCTGAGGTCTTTTCTTCTTATTTCAAGGATAGTTTCTACAAACTGGTTGACCTGGTTTATAGATAAACAAAGTGAATATTGAATTTGGGGCCTCTAACTCCAAAGTTATATATATATATATATATATCCATATATATTAATTTGTAGGAATATACAAATATATATATATTCATATGTAGGGTATATACAAATATATATATAAAATATAATATATATATAAATACATACAGTAAATGGAATTTCCATTTTCTTTTCAGGTCATCATCTTAAGAAAGATTTGGGGCAATACTGAAGAGTACATGGTGGTTTTCTCTAGTGGTTCTGAGTAGATAAAGGGATGGTTGCACAGATAAACAAAGAAGCAAACACAGTGTAACCACAGATACCTGCCTTTGATGCTTCTCTTCAAAAAATTTCCATTTGATACTCATTGCTTATTTGGTTCCATTTATCTCTTGCTGGTCTCTATCAGAGACAAGTGACCTGCACTATTGCCTAGTACTTAGATCAAATTGTTTTCAAGATTCAATGCTGCTTGTTTCACTATTTCTTTCCCCTCTTTCTGTTGTGCCTTCACATTTCTACTTCCTCTGAGTAGGTGAATAGCAAGACAACATGAAATATTTCTTCCCCCAGTCCTATATATAAGAATTGGTGATGGAATTGATAGTTATTTTCATTTGATGTTGTTGACCCTCACTTTGCAGTAGTGAAAATAAAGGCCAAGAGAAATGAGGGCTTTGATCAAGGTGGACTTCCAACCCTTGGCCATAATTTATATCATCTTCACAAAAACAGTAAGGGAAGATGATAAAATTCTCTTTATGCTCAACTTTGATCAGGCATATTTCATGTCTTCTTTGGTCTAACATGAATCAAACAGCATGGGGAATTTGGAGCTGAGTCAGAGATGAACAACTGATTATCATTATAGGTTCAAGAAAAAAGGTCAGAATAGAACTGGAGTAACTGGGTCTGAAAAAAGAGAATATAAGTAGGGCAAATCCAATTATCCTCCCCATATTCATGAAGGGTTATCATGTTGCACATAGAGCCAGTAATTCATCATCTTCACAGAAGAAGTTGACAAAAGATGCCCCATGAACATCTCAAACTCAGTAGATCTAAAAAGAGTTCATTATCTGTCTTACCCCCAAATCACCTCTTTTCCCATCACTTCAAAATTATTTTTTTATCAATGGCACCACCCTCCTTCCAGACAGCCACTTTCAAGTACTATGAGTTGGATGTCTCTTTGCTCTTCTTCCCTTCTAATATTATAGGCATACAGAGCTGATAAGGTGGATATGTGGGCAACTGATGAGAGAGCATTTCCATTGGGACTTCCTCAATAGAAATGTTCTCCCATGTTGTGCAGTGTACCCAGCAACCTACTATACATTCCTGTGTTCCATATCCATTCAGTTGCCAAGTTGTGTTAATTCTACCCTGACAACATCTCTTGCATCAGTCTAGTATCTTGCAACTATCTCCTCTTTGGTCTTAATGACTCAGGTCTCTCCCCATTCCAATCCATCTTCCACACAGCAACCAACTTTGTGTTCCTAAATTATATATCTGACTATGTAAATGTCTTCCTCAGACCTTTCAGTAGCTCTGTATTGACTCTATGATAAATTGCAGTGCTCTTTAGCATTAAGTCCTCAACAATTTGATTCCAATCTATCTTTCTCAAATGATTTCATTTCATTTCCCCAACACAACTCCATTCCAAACAAACTGGTCTTCTTGCTTTTCCTTGTGCATGTCATTTGGTTTCCTATGTATGACCCTTTTCATTGGCTGTCCCTCATGCCCAGAATGTCTTTTTGTTTTAAGTCCACCTTTTTGAATTCCTAATTCCATTCTAAATCTAACTCAAATGCTACCTTCTATGGCAGACCTATATAACTCCATCAAAATTACATTACATTTACACTGTATATATTTTGTACAAAACTATCTGTGGGCATGTTTTTCACATGTGATGCCCCTCCTTCTAAACTCTTCTGAGGCAGCTAGAAAGTCCATTGGGTAGATCATTGCATCTAGAGTCAGGAAGATATAAGTTCAAACATCCTTAGGTCGTTACTACCTGTATGACCCTGGAAATGTCATTTAACTTTTGTTCCTTTTGGTTTCCTCAGTTGTAAAATGAGGATAGTGATAGCACCTACCTCCCATAGTTGTTATGAGTATTAAATGGGATGATATTTTTAAAAGCACTTAGCATAGTATCTAGCACCTAATAGGTACTATATAATTATTTATTCCCTTCTTTTCTCCCCTCTCTCTCCCCACTCCCAGTTCTACATATAAGTAGGAGATCTAGAAATTAATAAAGGCTTTCCAACTCAGGACTTTAGGGATAACTTTAAGGAGCTGGAGATTTCTAATATTCCCAAGTCCTCATCCAATGTCCATCCCAGTATTAATTAACAAGCTAATATCTCCCCAATATTAGGAGACCAGTTGGTATCAATTATCTTTTATAAAGAAGTAATAACTGAGAAAAGACAGTAAGAATAGAAAAACAAAAAAATCCCCGAAACTGTGAGGTACACTCTCCCTCTATAGACACTTTCTGACCATGAAGACAAGAGTTGGCACAAAACAACAGTTTCCTTCCCCACTCCTACCCCCTCCCCATTCCTTTCCCAATGTAGGGAGATGCTTCTTAGACCTACAAGTCTTTTTTATTCTTCTTAGAGTCCCCATTAAATTCACTACTGAGTATGGCATAGCTAGTGGATGAACCACTTTTTCCTTGGTCTTGGTTTCAGGATTGATTCAACACTGAGCTGGGTCAAGCAGGTCAGGACTTTGCTGGCGCCCTGCCAGTCTCCACTACTATTGCCCCTGTCTCTAACACTCCATAATAAGTGAGACCCAAGATGATGTTGAAGGATCTCTCAAGAGTCTAATGGATCATTTGGATGCATCTATCTCAGAACACTCATTCATCTATGAAGAAAAAAGAGTAAATTTCAAGAAGCAAAAAGAAGCAAGGATACCATGGATTCATGAATACCTGATAGCTGGGTGATAAACAGATCAACCTCTGCTTTCCCCATCCTAAGAAATACAGAAATTCTACCCACTCACAAATTGTCTGGGAAGAGAGTTTTCATCATCCTCTTAAACAATGTGTTTACCTATTTAAATTTGGTTTAGCAGTCAGATAAGATTATTTGTCACCATGCAGCAAACTGACAGGAAATAGTCAGTGGATACCTTTGCAGGTTTTAAAATGGGGGAGGTGTAGAGAAGAGCTCCCCCATTACATATGACCAAAGGTAGGCTCACCACATCTCCTTATGGTTATTGGAAACAGGCATGGCATGTGCCCCATGCTTTGAAGTCTGTGCCTTCATTGTCTAGGCCCCTCTTTAGAAATGTAAATTCCTAGAGGACATGGGCTACTTGGGTTTTTTGTTTTTGTTTTTCTTCTCTATAACATCAATGTCTAAGACAATGCTTAGCATTTAGTGGGTATGTAATGAATGTTTTTTGAATTGGAAAGTACTTCTGATGAAAAGTGTTGATAAATATCAGACTAGGTTATCAAAGAGTTACATGAACCATCCTATTCTGGACATCCTCATCGTCCATCCTATCACGAGTCTTTCCCCTCCCCAAACTGCCCTCCATCCATCTGGGTTTTGTTGTCTAATCCTCCACTGCCCTATAGAATTTCTGAGCTTTTCCCCCTGGAACTGAACTCTTATGTGTTGTCTTCTCCAATTGAGCTCCTCAACCACAGATGTTTTCCTGTTTGTATTCTTATCGCTTAACACAATTCATGATACATTGTAAGCACTTAATCAATGCCTTATTCATTCACATGGAATGTGAGTTCCTTAAATTCAGGAATTATTTTATTGCTGTATCCTCAGGACTTGGTACAATCCCTGGCACAAAATGGGTGCTTAACATGCCTTTTTGTTGATAAATTGGTTGACTAATTGATAGGAAGAAGGCTTGTTGCTGTTTTAAGAGAGTTTGGGGTCATAGTTTTGTCTCTAAACAGGGAGTTGTAATAAATGATTTCTCAAGGTTTGGTACAGCTTACTGATACTATACAGGTGTATTCAAACAGACCTTGGCAAATGTGGCTTACATCTGTAGGCATAAGTGGGAAACATGACAAGCATTATAGCCATACACACATTGTGTATTCATAAATATGCATGTGTCAGGGGACTGGAGGGAGAAATATCTAATAAAAGCAGCATAAAGTTGAGGCTAAAAAGCCCATATGAGTTATGAAGAAATAAATAATTATAGCCTGATGTGCTCACATACACATCAAGAGGTCAAGATCCTTTCTTGTATCTCAGAGTCAGTCTCACAGTATAAGAAGAAATTCTAGCAGTCTTTCTGCATTTCCATAGTGTTCAGAGCACTTTCTCAGGGGTTGTAGAAGAGAGATACATCAGCTAAGGGAGGTGGAAAGGGGAATCATATCCTCCTTCCCTTGCTAAAGGATGTCATAACCCATGCCATTAAGGAATTTCAGCCTTACCAGTGGCCTGGAGAAACAGCTTAGCCTAGAGAAAAGAGACCTTGATCTGTCAATATCAATTAATCAGCAAACATTTATTCATTTATTTTTAAGATTTTGCTCTCTCTCTCTCTCTCTCTCTGCCTTAGAATCAATACTAAGTACAGTTCCAAGGCAAAAGAGCTAGGCAATTGTGGTTAAGTGACTCACTCAGCGTCACATAGCTAGAAAATATCTGAGGCCAAATTTGAATTCATCTCCATGCCTGATTCTCTTCCCACTGAGCAACCTAGCTGCCCCAATTAGCAATCATTTATTAAGCACCTACTAGGCATCAGACACTGTGCTAGGAACTAGGGATACAAGTACAAAGAACGAAATAGTCCCTGCTCACAAGAGAACCTGATCTTGTATCTAAACTCTGTCCCTTTGATTCCTCTAGGATGGGCAAATCCCTTAACTTCCTTGGCACTCAATTTCTTCATCTGTAAAAATGAAAGAGTTGGACTAGAATTAGATGATATCCAAGGTACTTTCCAGCTCTACATACTCTTAAGTGTCATGTTGGGGCCTTGTTCCATTTTTGCTGAAATTGAGATTTGCCCCAAAATAAATATTTTTCAGACGCCAGTTCAATTTCTAAACATCAGACTAGATCCAAGCTCATTTCTAGGTCTGTTTCATAAGAATTTCCACAGTAATAAACAACCAGTGGCTTCTATTAAACAGTGAGGCATTGTGGTATAGAGGAAAGATAACTGAGCTTAAATTCAGGAAATCTGGGTTTTCACCTCAGGTCTTCTCAGTTGTGTGGCCATGAGCAAGTCATTCAAGTCCTCTAACCAATTCTTCTAACTAACTTCTTCATCTATAAAATAAGGATAATGATACTTGTACTACTTACCGAACAGGATTATTATAAGAATGTTACTCTTATAAGCTTTAAAGTGATATGTAAATGTGATTATTACGTCTCATATTACACATGCAGATATAAAACTAATGACTAAACAATGTCCAGTCATGAAAGAATATTTGGAAAATTTCATTCTTTGAGGTCATGCTTATAGTTACATTTTCTAAATTTTTTTGTTTTTATGTTAAAATATTCAGCTTTCCTTCATGTCATTCTTGACCATGGTTAAATGATAATTTAATTCTGTGAAGGTCTATCCTAGTTAAATGGACAATCTATAGAACACCAGACCTTAAATCAGAAAGAAAAATTCAAATCCAATCTTTTTTGTTTTTAAATCCTTAATTTCTGTGTTATAATCAATGCTATGTATTGGTCCCAAGTCAGAAGAGAGGTAAGGCCTAGGCAATTGGGGTTATGTCATTTGCCCAGGGTGACATAAGTAAGAAGTATCTGAGGCTAGATTTGAACCTGCTTTCTCATTTCTAGACCTGGCTCAATCCATTAGCTACCTAGGTACTCCAGAAATCTAGTCTTAGATATTCATTAGCAATACGACCCTGAGCAAACCACATAACTTCTGTCTGCTTTAGTTTCCTCAGCTATAAAATGGAGATAATAATGGCACCCATCCTCACAGGTTTAGTTTAAGGATGAAATGATATTATAATTGTAAAGTTCTAAGTGCCAGACATAAAATGCTTGATCCCTCCTCCCTTGTGATGGACCTCCAAAAAGGTACAGATAGCATTTCATCTGTGCTTCCTCATCCAGTGACGAGTTCATTTTTTTCCTAAAACTTCTTTACAGGGAGTTGTGCCCAATACGTGTGGAGCTAGAACTCTTAATGTGATCTATCCATCAGTTATCCCTTGTTCTTGCTACATAATTGAACCTCTTTCTTTTCTCTCTGATGAGATCCTTGATGCCATTTCTTCTAAGCAATTCTTTGTTGCTATTATGTTACCACTCAATACATCTCTGTTGCCTTTTGGTTCAATTCTATATAGTATTACACAATTTGCAGTCATATCACAATACCAAAAATATATAGATATTAAAATAGATAGACCTTTGCTCCAGGGACAAGATTAGATTCATTAAGAATCAGATGCTTTTGGGGGCAGCTGGGTTGCTCAGTGGATAGAGAGCCAGGCCTGAAGTTGGGAGGATCTGGGTTCAAATTTGACCTTAGATACCTCCTAGCTATGTAATCCTAGGTAAATCCCTTAACCCCATTTGCCTAGCGCTCACCCTTCTGTCTTAGACTTGTTACTAAGACTGAAAGTAAGGGTTAAAAAAAATTACATGTTTTTAATACACATCCTACCATACAATCCATACCACTTTCTTCCTTTTATTCAATTTAATCATTAAATAACAGTGTATGTAAATTTCCACACAGATATCTAAATTTCTATCATTTTGCCTTTTACGTTGGAGCTCTAGATCCACTCAGCACTTCATTCATCCTGAAAAAAATAGCAAAATGTATTGATTAAGGGCCTTCTATGTATAGGCACTATACATAGTTCTGGCAGGTTCTAGCAGGCAAAGAGGCAGAAAGAAAAAAAGTTTCTCCTACCCTCAAAAGGCTTGCGTTCTGTGAGACATACAGTCACTACAAATAATTTAGGATACTTTCCAGCAAAAATTCTAGTTCATGAATTTCCTAGGTTTTTTTCTCTGCTTGGAATGTCAGTAGAATATATACTTATCCCTAATACATATAATGGCTTATGTCTCCTTTTGCTATTAGTAGGGAATATTCTACAAGTTTGGGATACTTCTGGATCAAAGGTAAGGAACTTCACGTGGAAGTCAAGCCTTTCTCCTAATGCATATCCCACCTCCAGTCACAACACGAAGGACTGCACACTCACCCCCACACCCACATGTACACTCACAAGTATTTCATTTAGGGTGACCAACCAGGAAACTGACTTTGCAGCAAACCTGCCAATGGGCAAAATGCCGTTAGTAGTTCAGCAGTTTTTATTAACACAGATGTTTCAGCGTTCTAGGCCAAGTACCAACGGCAAAAACAAGACAAGGACAGCCGACAAGAAGAATAGCTCCTTGCAGAAGGTGGATTTATAAGAAGACTTGACCGTGCTGGCTCAGATGCCTCCTTCAGCTAGTGAGGCAGAATTTGGAATTTGGAATCTAATTTGACATTCTTAGACAAGACTATCCTTTGTAGTGTGTGCCTATATAGATTTATGAGTCTCTAATATGTAGGTATGTAGCATGTCTGTATTAACATATGCTGCCAACATCGACAATCTATATTTGTCTAAATGTATTTGCACATGTCTGTGTTCAGTCATAAGCCTGAAGTTACAGAATCCAGGCACAAATAAAAACAATAGCAATCCAATCCTTATGCCTTATATTTGGATGAAGTCACAGAATCTAAGAACTGGAAGGGGCCTCAAAGGTTATTTAATCCAACTTATCCTTGAGCAGAAACTCCCTCTAGGACATAAATGAACAAATGAATGAATGAATGAAAACACATTTGTTAAATGTTTACTATGTGCTAGGTACTGTGCTCAGCCCTAGGGATGTGAATGTGAACGTGAACATAGATATTGCCTTACAAAAGCATATATTCTTGTGGGGGGAAAATAGCACATAAAGGGGAAGCTAGAGGGCTGGTGAGGAAGTTACATAGGTAGCGTCATCGTTTGGAAATGACCAGGAAATAAAGTGGTAGCCAGGTTTTGGACAATAGAAGGTTCAAGCTCATCTATCAGAAGCAAGGGTCCCAGGGGCAAAGTCCAAGTTCCAATGGAAGGGGGATGAGGAAGATAGACGAGTGTAGGAGGTGTGTTTGAAAACAGACAGCAAGGGTATGGTGGCCTGGTGACAAGGGCTCCTTTAGTCAAATCACTCCCCAATACAAGCTATTTCGCTTTTTAATATCTCTAATAGTTAGGAAGTTGTTTTTTTTTCTTTTATCAAGCCAAGATTTGCCTCTTCCCAAAATTTCCAAACATTGCTCCCAGTTCTTCCTTCTGGTGTCAAGCAGGAGAAATCAAACCCCTCTTGCAAATAAATGACAGCCCTTCAAAAGCTTGAAGATAGTTATCATGTCTCCATAAAATCCTCTCTTTTCCAGCCTAAATACACACAGTTGCTACAACTCATCTGCATAAGGCATGAACTCAAGGTCCTTTGCCATCCTGGTCGACTTCCTCTGGACCCTGAGTAATTGGCATCAGCCTAATAGGATTTACCTACAAGAAGACATTACTAACATCATCCTCTCTTTTCCATCTAATTTTGATTTAGACTTTATACATTCATTTAATAAATATTCATGGAGCATCTACTATGTGCAAAGCACTCTAATAATTTACATTTGTATAGCATTTTAATAGTAACTGGCATTTCTATAGTGCCTTACAAAGCACTTTCCTCAAAACAACTCTGAATTTTGCAAGAATTATCTCCACTTAAAGTAGAGGAAACTAAGATTCGGTGACTTGCTCAAGGTTATCTACTTAATGTCAGAACCAGAATTGAAACCTTAGTCTTCTAACTTCTGATTGCCAGCCAAGCGACCTTTCCTCTACACTCACCATACTTTATGGTTTGTGAAATGTTTTCATGTATATTACTTCATTTGAATCTGAAACAACCCTGAAAAGGAGGCAAAAGAGGTATTACTGTCCCAATTTTAGAAGCAGGAAAGAGAAGCTCTCAGAGATGAAGTGATGTTCAAAAGGGCATTCTTTCTTTCAAAATTTTACCTTAATTGAAATAAAACTCAGAATAAAGGAAATTAAAGGGATTTTATTTAATTAAGTCAAGGTAGTAACACATTAACAGGCATTTGATCACTGAGGATGAGCAAGGTCTGGAGTTTTGGCGAGCTTATGTTGATAACTTTTGTTATTTGAGAAAGACAATTCTGATGGGTTCAAGTCAACCATGTGGACCTTACATAACAATATCCACACAGGTAGCAGGGAATAAGAAGTTGCAGACTGAATGACGCCTCTCCACGACACTTTGGCCTGCAGGGCGCAGAACAATGGGTCACTGAGACAACATAACTTTCAATAATGACATGGCTAGAAAATGATGAAACCATGACAAACACTAATCTTATATGTACATATCCAATGCTCTTTGCATTGCATTATTTCTCAGAAGCAATGCTTTTTTGAAAAAAATGTAAAAATCTCTGTTTAGCCAATGTGTGTGTTCACTCCACTGACACAGATTTCAATCTCTCTGTGAGAAAGTTGACAGTTTTTATGAATTAAACTGACCAAAATGCACCAATTGATGGCTAATCTTCTAGGGAAAAGTCTCTCTGAATTTACCTTGGTTATTGTTCAGACAAAATGTTGTCCTTAGGTCCAAATCTTTGTAATTTGGGAGGACCTGTTAAAGCTTTTATTCTACTAGCACAGTTTAGTTACATTTCCTTTACAAGTAGAACCATTGGGATACGATTGTAGGAGAGACTCAGAAAATAAGAGATTCACCTGATATTTACAGAGCATTATAATTTTAAAAAGAGGCTTTCATAATTCATTTACTTCTCAAAACAATACGTGAAGGGTTTCTGTAAATTTGGTTCTTTAGCTCCCTGGAAAATGGAGAACTGGGACAAAGCATAATCTAGCTAAGGTCAATCTGAAAGTTCTAACTAAAACTTTAACTGTGCAGCCATGGTTTGGTGTGCCTATTGATAGGTGGCACAGTTGGTAAAGGGTCAGGCCTGGAGTCAGGAAGACCTGAGTTAAAATCTGGCCCCAGACACTTATTAGTTGTGTGGCATTGGGCAAGTCACTTAACCCTGTTTGCTTTCATTTTCTCACTGTAAAATGAACTGAAGGAAATAGAAAACTACTCCCATATCTCAGCCAAGAAAACCCTAAATGGGGTTATAAAAAGTCAGAAATGACTAAACAACAACAACAATAAAATTATCCAGAATTTCACAATAGAGCAACAGGGTGTAACCATATCGTTCAAAGATAAATAGAGAAACTGAAGAAATTACTTGAATATTTCTGACAAATCTGTGTGGACCCACACAAACTCAGGTGGGGACCAGGCAAAGGCAATGAGGTCGATTTGGAAATAGGGCAAAGAACTATGGGGTCAAATTTTAATTTTTCAAGTAGAATAGAATTGTTTGTAACTGAATAATTTTTAGAAACATTGTATGAATTTGGTCTAGGCCACCTTCTGGGTTCTAGGCAAGTAAGAAACAAATGGTTGGCCCTTCTGTTCCCATAGATAGAGAAGGAGATATTACACAGCAAACTTTATTAATATCTTCCAGAAATTATTGTGACTTCAAAATCAAGACTATCTTCTTAAGTCTTGTTAAAAGGGAATGCTTTAATGAGACTGTAGCAAGCAAAAGCTGAAGGTCTTATGGCAGAGACATTGAAATGCAAAGATGAAGGCCTTCAGATGCAAAATAGACATTCTCAACTGTATAAAATGTCTGAGATTTGAAGAATTCAGTTACATATAAAGAGGTCAGTGAGACAATGAACTTGCTTCCAAAACACAAATTGCCTTCCTATATATCTTTATCTTTAGTGACTCATCTATAAAAGATCCCCAGAGGAGAATGGAAAGGAAAATTGATTAAATTAGAATTGATCCTCCCAAGGCAAGGTGGAGAACCATACTAAGAATTTTTTGGACCAGAGTAACTTGTAATTCTATCTCTTTCTCAGTCTATGAATGTATGTTAATGCAGCACCCTTTAGCAGCTTTGTCAGGTTCAGTGTAGCTTTGGGGAGATGACAATTCAGTTGAACAGAAAGTTTTAAACACCTACCATGTTTGAGAAATTGTGCTGGGACCTAATGACAGAGGTAAAAACCAAGCAGTCTTTCCTTTCAAAAAAAGTACATTCTATTGTGCATTTGTGGGTAAAATAAAGGAGTGGAAAGAGGGAGAGAGGAAGACAACATACACACAGATAATTAAGCACCAAATTACCCAAAGCAAATACAAAGCAATTTGGGGGGAAGACAAAGGAGGGCTAATAACTGGGGGTGAAGGGAGTAGGGGAAGCCAGAAAGTCTCATTTAGAAGGGACATCGAATTGAAGACTTGAAGGAAGGCTAGATTTAAAGACAGAGATGAAGGGTCAGAACATTTTTTAAAACCCTTAACTTCTGTCTTAAAATCTATATTAAGTATCAGTTCTAAGGCAGAATTGTGTAAGGAATAGGCAAATGGAATGGTGTCTTCCCCAGGGTCACACAGGTAGGAAGAATCTGAAGCTAGATTTGAACCCAGGTCCTTGGGACTCCAGGCCCAGTTCTATATTCACCAAGTTACTGAGCTGTCCCTGAGACAGAACACAATGGTATATGGAGAAGATTACTTTTGCTATATAGAAAAGACCATTTTTTAGACTTATTTCATGTTATTTCCCATTATGGTTTCTATTTTCCAGTCAAACTGGTAAGTAAACTGAAGTAAGGATGGAAAATAGTTGGGAGCCAGATTTTAAAGAATCAAATGTGTCAAATAGAGTCATTTTGTAATTCATCCAAGAGATATTTTTGTTATTATTATTGACCAGTCACTTTAGTCATGACCAACTCTTCATGGCCTCATTTGGGGTTTTCTTGGCAAAGACACCAGAGTGGTTTGCCATATTTTTCTCCATCTCATTTTATAGATGCAGATTGAGGAAATAGGTTTAAGTGACTTGTCTAGGGTCACAAAGCTAATGTCTGAGGCTGCATTTGAATTCAGATCTTCTCAACCCTGAGCCAGTGCCCAATTCACTGCACCACCTAGCTGCCTCCCTAGAGGTACTAGGGAGCCAACAAACTTATTTGTTTATTTATTTTGGCTGGGGGAGCGACTTGGTCAGATCTGTGCTTCTAGACTACTAACTTGGCAGCTTATTTGGAAGATGGATTGGAGGAGAAGTGGAGACCAATTAAGAGGCTGTTGCTACAGGACTGGATAAAGGTGATGAGGATCTGCTTTGGAGTGGTGACTAGAAAGAAAGGGAAAAAAGTGAAAATTATTGTGGTAGTGGAATAAACTAGATTTGCCAAACAAGTAGATATGAATTATTTTAACTACTAAACTAATGATCCTCTACTCCACCCAATTACTAGGAATTGAACTTACTTCCTTATAGAGCCTTCTCATGAGTCAGAGTCCACACCATGATGGTGGAGGAACACTACACCCTAATGAAATCTTTAATGATCTGGAATAGCATACCAGATCTTACAGATAATAAAGTGCATTTTTAAATGAAGGGCAGTTAGTCCTGGGGATACAGTGCCAAGACTGGAATCTGAAAGACTCCTGGAGTTTAAATCTAGCCTCAAACACTTACTACCTATGTGACCCTGTGCAAATCACTTCCTCCTGTTTGCCTGAGTTTCCTCCTTTGAAAAAATGAGCGTAAGAAAGAAATGGCAAAGCACTCCAATGTCTTTGCCAAGAAAACCCTAAATGGGTTCGTGAAGAGTTGGATATGACTGAAGACATCTGAACAACAACGAATTTAAAAATAGTCACTAAAATTCTAGAACCTTCTCAGCAGGCTTCAGATCTTTGTCCTTGTGACTTCCAATTCCGAGCATCTATCCAAAATTGTAGTCATTTGCAGAGAAATACTGGGCTAGGGTATACTAGTGTAGTGAAACCCAGCCCTCACACCCTTGTGACCACACAGATGTTTACCTTCCCCATGGAACACTGTGTAATTGTGTTCTCACATCGCGATAAAGAGAACGAAATTGAACGTTAAGTATAAAGCATTAGGTAGTCAGTCATAAAGCTTAACCACTATGAAATCTATATTATTTATACCTTCACCATTAAAAAGACAAGCAAAAGAGGCTGTTCTCCCTTGGCAGAAGCCAGAAAAGAAAGACTAAAAAATGTCCTCGTACATTTAGGACAAAAACAAGTAATAACTCTTTTAAGTAGGGATACTATGTCCACGTCCTGAAAGCAGTTAGGAAAACAGGGAAGAGTGCTGAGTCTGGAGTCAGAGAGACAAGAGTTCAAATCCAGTCTCAGACATTTGCTAGTTTTGTGACTTTAATCAAGTCATTTAATAGCCATTTGCCACAGTTTTCTCATCTGTAAAATGGAGATGATAATAATAGCACCTCCATTCCAGGTGTAAAAAAATCTGAGTTCTACTGAGTTGTGGCTATTTGCAGATAGATAAAGTTAATCCCAGTAACCTGACAACCCAATTATTGTGAGGAACAAATAAGATAATATTAATAAATAAATTAATAAATATTAATAAATAAAAAAGCACATAGCCAGAGCTATATAAATTCTAATTATTGTTATCATTTTAGCATTATCATTTTCATTATCATATAGTGTTACTATCCTGTTCCTATATGACCCCCCAAATGCTACCAGATTAATGGCAATACCTTCATCTTCTCCCTGACAATAGCCACTAACCAACAGAACCTAGGTGTTCAACTCCTTAGCTTAAGTTCTCCTTGCTTAAGTGTCCAGAAGTTTGTGTTTGTTTTTGTTTTTCCTTATGATCCTTCTATATCAGGGATCATGGGGGCTTTGAACTGCCTGCCATAATAGAGACATTGGCTTCTTCTTGCCACGTCATAGGCTGGCCAAGTCAGCTAAAGAATTTCCCTCATGTGTAAGAACAGAACAATTAGGAGATGAATAACTAACTTCCTATGTTCAATGAACTATATTGTCTGTAGGATATAGTTCATTACTCCAAATCATTCATGATTTTATTAATGTGGATTTTATAACATTTAAGGACTATGAAAGCTCAGGCCAGTCAACCAAGAAGGCTCTAGAAATTTCCTTCTAGAGCACTGGATTTGGAATCAAAAACTTGGACTCAATTTCCAGTTCTTAACTGGTGTTCCCTTGTTTTCTCATCTATAAAATGGGCTTAATAATAATTCCATCAATTCAACTCGTGGAATTATTGTGAGGAAAGTATTACATGAATCACAAAAACATATTGATGTATATAAAGTTATAGATATGGATATAGATTGTGTGTATGTGTGTATGTTTGAGTAAAGTAAGTGAGCATAATGGCTAAGGAACTGGGTTTGAAATCAGGAAGACCTGAGTTTAAATCTTAAAGTATTTCATTTAAATATTCATGACCATAATCAAATTCCTTAAGTTGTTTGAGTCTTATGCAATTTTTTAAGACATCTCTACTAAGATAAGTTGTAACATGTGTCAGAGAACCAAAGAAATCAAAGATTCTTGATGTTTATTCACATGTAAATAGATGATAGCAATAGATAATAGAAATAGATGAGATATATCATTATACATATATTATATATCTCATATATAATATATTATATGTACACATACAGAAAGATAAAGAGGAAATAATGAATATGTACCAAAATTAGCTTGATCTACATGCCTGGGAAGGGCCCTAAAGAAACTGAGTTTGACCTAATAGAGAAACCAGGCAACTATCCTCGTAAGTTGCTTTTTTTTTCCAATTTCCTTGTTTCAGCTCCTAGTTGTGTGGATGAGTTGAAAGGTGGTTTGTATCTCATACTCTTACCTGCTGCTTCCCCCGCACCCCACCCCAAGTTGGCGCCAAGGAAGTGAATATTCATTTGGGTCAAGAGAGTGAGAATGATGTGGGTAATACCAACGGTCTGTGATTATATAACCTTTCAGTCAGTCAATAAACATTTTATAAATGCCAAGTATGTGAAACATAGTGTGCTAAGTGCTGGATTATGAGAAAGGTTCATTTTGGGTGAAATATCCCCCCCACAGACCCATCATTCCTACTTTAAACCATTTATATAGAGTTTGATTTTTTTTCTCTTTTCCCACTCAAATCATTATAACCATGAGAGGATTGGGATGATGAAGACCATAGCAAATTCTAGAAGAAACAAAGAGGTACCTGGTACAATGATAGCTGCTATGGCTGAAATAAACTCTGTCTGATCTGCCTTAATACCATATCCATCAGTCTTTCTGTACTATTGTCTTCAGCCTCTAAACTATGGTTTGGTTTTTTCTCTCTTTGTTCATCTGGCTCTGTTCCAGTTTCTCATTTCAACCTTCCCCATCTCTCCTAATGCTTCACCTTTTGCCAGAAGAACTTTCCATTCATGTCCAATGAGCCCTATGATCCCAGAGATTAGGATCTTGGTTTCACTTGGCATTTCTGAGCCTTCTCTGATTCCTGGTTCTCCAGGAAGGGGTATGTTCTTTGTGCTTTCCCACCTTGTTCTCAGGTGGGATGTTCTCAGTGGGTGTTCTTCATTTCCAGATGCATGTCTTTGCAAAAAGATTGAACTGTTAGTGAGTCCAACCATTGCCAAAGTTTGTAGTCTGGAGAAGATAGAATTTTACACACATGACTGGCTTAAACTGTAGGCATTATAACAAAAAAAACCCACTAATATTTATATAAAACTTCCTTTATATGTGCCAGATACTCTGCTTTATTATTATTGTCCTATTTCATCCTTAAACAACCCTGGGAGGTGCATACTATTATTATTCCCATTTTACAGAAGAAGAAACTAAGGCAAAGAGGAGTTAAGCAACTTGCTCAGAGTCACAGAGCTAGTAAATGTCTGAAGTTGGTCTTGACTCCGAGCCAAACTTTCTATATATTAGGCCTTCTAACTACACAATATTAAGTGTTAGTAGAGAATGTATGATTAGGAAATATTCAAATACTTTCAGGGATGAAATATTAGATTTTTTTCTGTGTTTCTCCATTGGGCATATTAAGACTAATGAATAGAAGGTACTGAAGGACAGATTATGAAATGTATAAGGTACAACTTTTTAATAACTTGTTGTTCAGGTATTTTTCAATCATACCTGACTCTCCATGACTTCTTTTGAGGTTTTCTTGGCAAAGATACTGGGAAAATTTGCTGCTTCTTTCTTCAGCTCATTTTTATAGATGAGGAATTGAACAGACAGGGCTCAATGACTTCTCTAGGATAACACAAATAGTAATTGTCTGAAGTTGAATTTGAACAGAAGATGAGTCTTCCTGACTCCAGGCTAGGTGATCTTTCCACTGAGTTGCCTAGCTAAAGATATCCAAACATGGAATCAGCTACCTTAATATTATTAAAAATAAAGTTAAAAAAAACTCAGTACAAATTTTAATGAGTCCATAAGAGACACCAGGAGTATTGTTAAGGAATTAAGAAGAAAGAGATCATTTCTATTAAAATATAAATTTGCATAATGCTTTGTGACAGGAATTAATGTATCAGATTTACCCATTAGATCTGATTGCCCCTCCACAGAACCCTAAAGAAACTGAATTCTAAATAATGGAGAATAATGGAAGCTTAAGGTGCACAATATGAGGATCTGGTTCTCTTCATGATATAAAGAAGAAACATGAATGCTCTGACTGCATTGGCATCAAAGATGGTAGTGCTACTGGAGCTGGAAGAACAGGAGTAGAGGGTAGTGTGAGAGGGATTTAAAGAGAGATTTGAAGATGGATAAAAGGTGTTAGGATCATGCACTAACCTTTACCTACTTCACAGTCTGCCCTTGTATAGCTCTCCTGGACTACATCTTCAGATGATATAAATTTAGAGATGGAAGAGATCTCACAGTTCATCTAATCCAGTGGTGTCAAATTCAAATGGAAACAGATCCCTGGGATCTCCTAGTGACTTAGAAAACCACGAATTAGCAATATGTGTGATACTTTTATTTAATTTGTTAAACATTTTCCAATTACACTTTCTTTTGTTTCAGATACTACAAGGTTTATCAGCCACATGCCCCCAAGGTAGAATTTTGGCATCTCTGATCTAGTCCAAAGTTTTGAATGAGATGTTGAGTGATATCTAAGAATAATATCAACTCCAGAGATTTTACAGACTGAGAAATCATGGATTCTTAGAATGACAGACTTGGAAGAGAACTCACAGATAATTTAGTTCTTTCCATTCATTTCAGATATGAAAATCTGGGGCCAGACAGTCAATGTCTTTCCTCAGGCTGCATAATCCATTAGTTGCAAAGCAGAAACTTCATTTCATATCTCCTGACTTAAAGTTAATTTAATTTCATAAATGTTTATTAAATACTTGATATGCACAATGCACTTTGAGATTTGTGGGGGGTTACCCAGATTAGAAAGCTTACAAAGACTCCTACTATCAAGGAGTTTACAATCCAATTAGGAGAATAAGACAAGCACACATATACTTAATGTAAGTTTTAGTAAGTGCATAGAAGACATCAAGTATTATTAGAGAGTCAAGTAGAAATAGATCATTTCTAGATAGAGTGATCATGGAAGACTTCATGGAGGAGATATCCACTAAGATTAATCTTAAAGAAAATGAATGATTTCTCTAGCAGCTATTCTCATCAAGTTTCTCTAACTAACCTCAGGCTAAGCATTCCATACATTTGGATGTGTTGGGGGGTAGTGGAGTAGAGGAAGGGACAGTGCAAACAATAGCAATGTATGTCATGGTTATGTGAAAAGGAGCAGGGAACAAAAGCTTGACTTATCCCTGACCAAAAAAGTGCTCTATTTTACCTCATATAAGCAATCACTATGGTAACTAGAATTGTGGGGCTCCTGTCTTAAACATTCAGAAAAAATGTTCTAGCCTTTTGTTAATTTAAAAATTCTCAGAACCTTGGGCCATTGGTATACTGAGGTGACTTGGCTGATATTTACGATTTTGAAAAGAACACAGGGGCAGGCAAAAGACATGTCTTCCTCTAATTCTAGCTAGTTCTTGATTTCCTTTTCTACTTTATTAGTGATATTGCTGAATGGCTGACCTTTTGGTATAGAGGTCTTATACGTTTTTAACCACTTAGCCCAGGTGAATATTTCAAGATGAGGAGTGTTTCTCTGGAAGCCCTAGGTTTTTCTTCAATATAGAGATGACTATTATATAACCCTTTTAACTTAACAAGTATAATCATATAACAATGACTAGGATCATACACTAACCTTTACCTACTTCACAATCTGGCCTTGAATAGCCCTCCTGGACTACATCTTCAGATGATATAAATTTAAAGATGGAAGAGATCTCACAGCTCATCTAATCCAGTGGTGTCAAATTCAAATGGAAACAGATCCCTTTGATAATTCTGGTACTATCATGTTCAAGTTGATCTCTTTAGAACTTCTGAAGTCCCAGATGTTGCAGGTATTATTTGGGCATAAATCCAAATCAATGGGGAGAAGAATCTGTGTACCCAAGCATTCATTTTATTTAGCACTCCCAATTCACGATGTTGGTAGTATTTAGAAAGGGGTAATGAAAGGAAAACCAGATATTGGTTACTGTGGAGCAGAAAAAATCTGAGGGAAATAGGTGGCATGGAGGGAAGGGGCAGCTAAAAATCTAGAGTTAATAGCAATAATTTATTGCAGGGATAGTGACATGAGTTTCCTTCATTATTTTGCAGACCCACAAAAGGACACCCACTTGTCCCACTTTTCAAAAAAGGGAAAAAATAAAAGGGAAGAAAATGCATGTTTCCAACTACAGGTTGGTAAGGATGACCTTGATGCCTGGGAAATAATTCTAGAATGGAATATTAAAAGGATGATTTCAGAGTACTTGGTAAAGAAAGAAGTACTCACTAAAGTCAATTTGTCAAGACTACATAGTGGCAGACAAATTTTACTTCCTCTTTGAACAGGGTTACTAAAATAGTAGAAGAGAAGAATGGTGCAATATGTTTGTATTTCAGGAAGGCCAATTGGACAAATTTCTTGGAAGAGCCCAAAGGATTAGAAAGAGATATGGATTGGGTGATAGACAAGCTAGGAAGATTAGAAAAGCTTGACAAACTAGACTCAAATAATTTTGATTGATGAATCTGTATCAACTTGAAAGATAGTCTCTAATTGAAATTCCCAAGGTCCTGTCCTTGGTTCTGTTTTATGCAACATTTTTTTCTCAATGACCCCAGATGAAGGCATATATCTACATTAATCAGATTTGAAGATAATGTAAATCTAAGGGGCAGGGCATGATTTCAGTACATTGAATGAGATAATTAAGAATTGACAGATTCTGGGATAGGGAACTAAACATAAAATAAAATTTAATAGCAAGAAATGTGTTTTAAATGATTAAAATGCACAAGTGCTGAAGCCATGACTACAAAGCAATTCATGTTATAAGCAAACAAACAAAAAATTAAAGATTTTACTAATCTAGAAGTTCATTATGGATCATCAATATGATTCTCTATAAAATCTACTAAGATTTTAAGCTGCATTATGTATACAGATATTTAGATGTACATATGTACATTCATATTTATGTGTGCATTGTCTAAAATAAAGGCAACATGATATAGCTGAGAGTTGACCTCAAAGTAAAAAATAACCTTGGTTCAAGTAAGATCTCTGTCATACTAGCTGTGTAACCCTGAATAAGTCTGAATGCTAATCATTCTAAACTTCTTAATGCTGTAATCAGCTCTCTAAGACTATAAGTTACAAGGAAGGTGCTGATCTGCAATGATAGAGGGAATTTTCTCCTCTGTGAGATCCTTGTGCCCTGTGTTAGGCATCACATTTGAGGACAGATATGGCAAAACTGAAGTATAGAGAGGAAATGTATTAGAATGAGGAAGGGAGGGGGGAGTCATAGTATACAAAGACTGCAAACAATATGAGGATTTTGAGCCTGGAAAAAAAAAAAAAGAAAACTTAAAGGGGACAAAATTACTCCTTGAATATTTGATGTGTTATCACGTAAAAGAGAAATTAGGACTGTTTTTTCTTGACCCTACAGGGCAGAACTAAGTCTAATGGGCAAAAGTTAGAATGAAAAAGGCCTAGAATCCACATGTAGACAAACTTCCTCACAATTGGAACTGCCTGACAATTTGTTGTTATTGTGGTTGTTCAATCATTCATTCATGTCTGGCTGTATGTGCCCCCAAGGACTTTGTCTAAAAGGTTTTCTTGGCAAAGATACTGCAGTAGTCTTGCCATTTCCTTCTCCATTGTGTCCCCATTTTACAGATGAGGAACTGAGGTAAAGAGGAGGTAGGTGACTTGCCCAGAGTCACACAGGTAATGTGTCTGAGATCAGATTTGAACTCAGATCTTCCTGATTCCGGGTCCAGTGCTCTATTCATTATACTAACTAGCTGCCTCTGCCCAGCAATAGATTGTCCTTTCTTTGGGAGCAGTGACTTCTATATCAATGAAAGACTTCAAAGACTGAATGACCACATTTCAGAAATCTGATGAATGGGTTTCACCTAGATGATTTCTGAAGTCCCTTCCAACACTGGCATTCTAGGATTCCAAAGTATAGCTTTGACCATATCACTCTCAAGTGTAAGAAACATGAGTGGTTCCCTACTGCCTTTCATATAAAATATCAACTTTTCTGGACTTTAATACCTTTCACAATCTGATTCCAAACTATCTTTCCAGACAGATCTCCCATTATCAACCCTCACAACAGTCTACTTTTCCAGCCAAACTGTCCAACCCATTGAGATAATGCACCATGCACTGGGGATATAATTTGAAAAATGAAAAATAGCTCCTGTCTTCAGGGATCTTCTGTTCTACTGGCTATGAAATACATAGATAGATAAATAAACATTTGATTTTGAGGAAGGAACAATTAAACAACTAGGGGAGGTAACTACTGAACTGAGACTTGAAGGAAACTAAGGATTCTCAGAACAATCCTAATTGAAACTTATGTAGCACATGAAAGCTGGTAAATCACTTGGTTTTATTTGTGCCTAACAACCTTATAAAGAAAGAGCTACAGTTATTTTTATCCTTATTTAATAGAAGAATAAACTACAGCTCAGAAAAGTTAAATCACTTGACCCTGGTCAACAAGCTACAAGTTTCAGAGATAGTAAGATTTTTTTGACTTCCAAGCACTATTTGCACTATTCACTCTTTGCACTATTCCATGTTCTCTTCTTAAGAGATAGAGGTAAGAAAGGAGGAAATTCCAGGCATGAGTGATCACCTGTGCAAAATCACAAAATTCATAGTTGTAATGCTGAGTTTAGGGAACAATGAATATGGAGTTTTGTATGAACTGTCATTGGAGATCCAGTCCCCCCAAATCTAACCTCCCAGAATAATTTCCTCAGACTTTCTAACACCTAACAGTATCATAAGTGTAGTAAGTGTGAGAAGTGAGAACCATTAGCTTGGAGAATTGCCACAGTTCATAATTTCCATCTTAACTTGCCCAAAGGTTGATTCTTTTTCATATCCATCTGGGCTCATATTAATTTATATGGCTGAAGGATTTGGCTATTGTATTTTCAAAGAGAATATGCCAGGATATATTGCATAGAAATTCCATTCAGCCTCTTGCTTTCATTGTAAGGGAATACTTGTAAAAGAAACTGAGGCCCAGAGGGGCAAGGCAATTTGGTTAAGGTCACCCAGCAAGATATTGTCACAATGGAGCCAGAAAATCAACTCATGTCTCCTGACTCCTTGTCTAAAGCTTTCACCAGTGGATCATGCTAATGCATTTCAGTTGGTAATGAATCCAGAGCCATCCAGTTTCCAATTTCCCACTGTGTGTCATTCAACAAACCCCAGGAATGTCTCACAAAATTGAATTATGTTTGTTTATTCAAATGTATATAAAGTTCCCATGCAAAATACCACAGGGCCTCTCCTTATCCCTCATGTAACCCTGAGGTCCTTCTCTCTAGCCCTTCTTCCAGCCAACTACAAGTCCTCACTGCTTTCAAGCCCAGGACTCATCCCCCTGGGGCCAATAAATGGAGACCACAGTTTCTGTAGCAATTATTTCTGGATGGACCAATCAAAATGGACTATGATTG
The DNA here is from genome assembly GCF_016433145.1 of Gracilinanus agilis. Lineage (NCBI taxonomy): Eukaryota > Metazoa > Chordata > Mammalia > Didelphimorphia > Didelphidae > Gracilinanus > Gracilinanus agilis. The sequence goes on along the minus strand of NC_058132.1, from coordinate 159,925,330 downwards.
AAGCCTAAATTCAATCTGGGTTAACATCACCCAATAGTAGACCTCTTCTTAATAGTATCAGAGTCCCAGGGTAGAATGGATTAGGTCCATGTTCTATTCCTTCCAATTCCCACAATGACCATTGCTCTCTAATGTCATTTGCTAACCCAAAGTTGCTTCTTACTTATATTTCATCCAAAAAGAACCTGCAAGGAACAAACTCTCTTTACAAGCAGCGACCCCAATACATCTGGGACTCATCACAGCCTGTCAATCCAGCTAACTTATTAATAAGGGAGAGGGCTGGCCAAAAAAATGGATAAAAGGTTATCAGCTCCTCTTCTTTTCTCCCCAGCATCTTTCCAATGGCTTTGATTGAGGCCAGATTGCCTGGCAAGAAACTGAAGTGCTATTTTTAGTTGGCTCTGAATCTGAGGGACTTTTATTTCTACTCTTGAACCTTTATAAATATTTAAGAGAAAGAAAAAGCATGAATGGGAGAACATGTGGTCTCATGGAGATCCATCAAAGCTGTCTGTAAAAATTAGAGATATGTATGCAGAGAGCTGGAGAGCTCTCTGGAGGTATGGAGGGAGCCACGTGTGCGTAAATAAAAGAAAGCTCTCAGAACCTTGGAGAGAACATCAAAGGGAAGAGCAAATCAAGGCTAATAAGGTGCACACTCTGAGTTTCCCCCATTCAGCTGCCTTCACCACCCTCTGCCTCTGTTTTCAGATGGAACCCAGGCCTGCACGCAAGCTTTCTCCCAAAGAAATCCTCCTCTAACACAGGCCTGCTGTCATTTCTTCAACCAGCACTCCAAGATTTCCCTCATTTTAGAAATTCAGAGGTTTCTTGGCCCTTGATTATTCATTTGATGCATTTTAAATTCAAAATAATTATATTTATCTATCATATACTACTCTCAGTGTCCTAGGTGAGGCTCTACAGGAGGGAGAGTCCTGGAAATGATTGGGGATCACAGGGTCCCTGATCTAATGGAAGGAGTCCTTGATTTGATATAAAAGGATCTTGAGTTTGAATTCTATCTATTTCTGTAGGGAAAATCACTAAAGTGAGGTTCTAATCCTACTGAGCCTACAACTGAGTCTTTCTGGTCATTGATTTTCTCAAATAGAAAATGATAGGATCAGATTAGATGTTCTTCATGATCTCTCTATCTCTGGATGCTATATTGGGCTTTTCAGATAGAAGAAATTGAGGAAAGGTTCTGCTTAGAGTTAAAACTATACTGGATATTTTGAATTCTTTCAGATCAGGAGAAATTATCACAGTCTTTATACATCCCACGCTTACCTGACTGTGCTTTTCTTTGGGCTAGTCCCTATGGCTGGAGTGTCCTCTCTTTCATCAAGGGTCTTTTCTGCCTTCCTCAACTGCTTTTTTGTATTATAATTATTTCTATATAGATCATCCCCACTTAATAGAATGTAAGCTCCATGAAGGCAGGGAATAGATTTTATTGAATCTTTCTATCTTCTGCCATGCCTATACACAGTGCTCTGTACACAAGGTAAATGTTTATTAAAGTCAAAGTACATCAATCACGGCTTAGACTACATACAGGAACCAGGAAAGAGATGATAATACAAATACAATAAACAATACGAAGTCAAGTAAATGGGCGCAGATCTTCCCCTGTACTTCTGGAAAGATGCTTAGCCATTCAGGGTGGAGTAGGGAACGGAAATACCCAGATAATCATCTCCTTCCCCTTTCTATTTGGCAAGGATAGGGCCTGACTAAATTTCATTAGATCAAGGGGAAAAGTAAAACTCTTGGAAGTATCAAACAAAGACCTATATAACACTTTGTAATTGCACAAATTCATAAGAGCTGAGACTAGCATCAGAGGACAATTCTAGTACCTTGTATTATGCAACCAGTACCATTAGTAAAGTTAAATAGTGAATGCTCTAGCTAACAACGCAAGCTGATCATTTACTACCAAGATAAGAATACTCGATAAGCTCCAAGACTTGTTATTTCTAGCTTCAAATATAAATTCTTCTGATTGGTTTTTAAAGTCCTTCAAACTATGCCTCACCTTAACTTTCCAGGCTCATTATAAAGCTTTAATAGTTTAAAAATGCACTAAGATATTGAGGTCACCCTCTACATTATTCCTCTTCCCACCTTTGACTATCCACTCACATATAGCAGATCTCCCAACTCTGTGTATTTAGGAGCAATTATCCTCATTTTACAGATGAGCAAACCAAGACGAGCAGACATTAAGTGAATCGCTCAGAATAACACACATAGTAAATATCTAAGGCAAGATTTGATACTCAAGTCTTCCTGACTCCAGTTCTAGCACTCCATCCACATCAGTACCTGAGTTATATATGATGCCTCTTCCCCCAAAAGAATATCAGTTTCTTGACTCTAATAATTATTTTATTGGTTGGGAATTTGTATGCCCAGCACCTAACGCAGTGCCTGACACATAGTAAGTGCTTACTAAATACTTATTGACTAATTGATTAGCAATAAAGAACATTAAGCATGAACAGAAATCTAGCTACATCCTTAAGAGTATGTCATTAGTGAATTCTTTAGACTGGTATTCAGTGTAGACTATTAATTGCCAGTTCCTGGCCTCAAGTAATAGGGATTTGTCCTGTATGGCCATATAGCAATAGGTAGAGTTCCAAAGGGAAAAATTAAATCTTAAAGTTGGAAAAAAGTACCCCAAGTCAGAGCTGTTCAGAAACATAATGGACAACCTTGAGAGGCTGCTGGTTCCCTGTCAAAGGAATTCTTCAAAGGAAAGTCAGGTAATTTGTAGTGGAGACTCCTTTGTAACAGGAGGACTGATCAATAAGAATTTGGTCCTTAAGGGCATGCCTAATGCAATCTCCAATGAGGACCTTGGAGGAGGAGTGGGCATTTAGTTACTGTTTCAGATCCACCTGTCTGGCTACTAAGCTGGAATGAACATCCACACAAAAAATTCAAAGGGAGAAAACTAGAGCCTCTCTTTCCTGACTGTGACAAAGGGAAGACGTTCTGTAAAAGTCCAGGTAAGGGAAAAAAATCTTCAAATCCTCTCCACCAAAGTCAACATATAACCTCTGAATGCATAGCACCTCTGTTCTTGGTTTCTTTGCACTAGCTCTGCCCTGCTTTTCGTAAAGTAGTACATATTAGAGAGGAATATGATTTTGTAAGCCTAGAACTGTTGGAAGAACAGAGTCCCAATGACAGGAGTTCATGCTAGAGTTTATAGTCAGCCAAATTTAATCCACTAGCACAGCCCTGGGGAGTAACCAAGAGCTGAGCAGTAGATTGACCCTGCAGGCCAAATACAGAATTCTAAGAAAATAGACTCTTCTGCCAATTGCTCTGCCATATTTAGAAGTGAACTTGATTGAGGTAAATGCTTTGTAACAAATTACTTTAAGTTTAAGCCTACCGTCCATAGAAAGGGATATGATTATTGAGAAGAGTAAGACCTTAGTTTGGGAAATTTGTTTATAGTTCTCTTCTGGCTATGTCTTCAAAGTAAATATCCCTTTGTAAAAACTAATTTATGTAAGTAAGTTAAAAGAAACTGGGATATTAATCACTGGGTCAAACTGATAAAAGGCAAACACTAACTATAACTGGTGACTGATCTTGTAAGGAACTGAAACGAGGGCTCAAACTGATGACATTAGAAAGCTACTCCCAAGTCCTCAGGATTACCTTTAAAAACCCAAGGTGGAAGATGAAACTGGACAGTTTTGTTCTGAATGACCTGTCCTAAGAATGAAACTGTGAGTTGGAATACAGATTCCTCTTTTCTATAAAGTGTACACTTACCTATATGAGCTACACTAGACGGTCATTGTGGCTCCCTATAACCCTCAAGTTCTTTGATTTGGTTGAGAGCTTAAAGGCACTAGTGTTCTTTATAGCTATAGCACAGCCTTTTTGATACTATTGAGTGTTCACTACCAATACTGAATAATAGGTTACTCTGGGCTTTGCAGGGGGAGTAACTTTAACACATTCTTAGCAAAGCAGAAATGAAAAATACCCCTTCCTGTCATCCCTGCCCAATTTTGCCCTACAACTTGTAGTGTGTGTGTTTTGAGTATCTAGTGCAGCATTAAGGGAATATACAAAAGAGATTGAGTTCATTCTTGTTGAGGAAACAACAAACACATGAGCATGTATGTGAATATAACATAAGCACATGCAGAAAGTATTAAAAAACGACTTTCCCCCCATACAATAGATAGTAAGAGGGGAATTGCAAAGTGCTGCAGGACCAGAGGATTATTGTTGTTCATCCTTCATTTTTTAAGAGGACTAATGACATTGTAGGGTGATACCTTGAATTGCAGGTGTATTGGATTTAAGTGAGACACAAAGTCATCAGCTTTATTCTCTTTTCAGGTCATCCAAGCCCCAAGTCAAGAAAAAAAGCCAAGATGACTGACCATGGAGTAGGATGTAGTAAATGAAGTGAATGACTTTGGTGTCTGACCAGACTCTAAGGGCTCCACAGTGCCTGCTTTAAAAGCCACTTTCAGGGCATTGGAACAAATGTTCTCATTCTACCCATTCTGCTTAGAGAATTATTTACATCCTTGAGGTAGAAATCCCCCTATCTCACTAATGGAATTGAAGCCTCTCAGTTACTCTCAAACTGGATCACAGAGTAGAGAAGAATAATTTTAAGATGACTTTTTGCAGGAATGATGAAATTGGTTCATTCTACTCTGATTCAGAGAGGCATTCATTGTCAATCCAGTTCAATAAAGACCTCAAACTATGTATTCACTCTCTCTAACCCTTCACCAGAAAGGTTTGGTTTGATGTTATGGAACTGCATTACAACCCAGACTATGCTGCTATTTGAGGTAGAACTGAATTAGATGTTTCCTTATCTCATGCTCTACACATGATGTTGGCTTATAAATTCCATAGGTCCTACCTGATAGGGAAAAATATTTCCAGTCCAAGACATGTGATCAGCTCATGTCCTTTAAGTTACAAAATAAAAGACAGGCTACATGAAGATTAAAAACATTTTTAATGTAAGATGAAAGTGAAATGGAAAAAGAATGAGTCAGATCAGTGCTCCATTTCTACATACCACTATTATCTTAGATCATCAAGGAAGAACCTATCCACTTAGGACTTCCAATTTCCCTATTTAAAAATGGAATCCAAAAAAGATTTTCTTCCACTTACTATGTACATACTTTTATACTTTTTACCTTGTATTGCCCCAGTAGAATATAAGCTCCTTGAAGGCAAGAATTATTTTTTCATTTTCGTTTTATATCCCTAGCGCCTAGCACAGTGTCTGGATCATAGCAGTTGTTCAATAAATGCTAGTTCAATAAATGCTGGTCAAATTGAATTAAATAAGTCGATTTACTTTAATCCAAATTTTAAGAATACATCACCTTGGTGCTTAAAAGTTTGGATAGAGAGGGGCGGCTGGGTAGCTCAGTGGATTAAGAGTCAGGCCTAGAGACGGGAGGTCCTAGGTTCAAATCCAGCCTCAGACACTTCCCAGCTGTATGACCCTGGGCAAGTCATTTGACCCCCTTACCACTCTTCCACCAAGGAGCCAATACACAGAAGTTAAGGGTTTAAAAAAAAAAGTTTAGATAGAGGCAGTAGACTTTAAGAAATGGGTGGGGGGGATTTTCCCATACTTTTAATTATGAGTCAGTGTTAATTAGGACAGTAGAGTTTTCTCTCATAGTAATATGTGTGTGTGCCTGCCTGTGTTCATATAAATGTATTTACAAAAGTCTTCAGGTCATAAAAAGAAATGTTTATGTTTCCTCCACCTATCAGAAAGTAGCTTCTATGTTTATCTCATTAATTGATTACTTAAGCACAGGCTTGATAATAATCTGGTGTCAGAAAAATGGTGCCTCCCTTAGGACACCAGGCAGCCAAGTGAGATGCCAGGTTTGACTGAAAAACGATTCAGGCCTTTGGCTCCATACAAGCTAAGACAATGTGACCACAGAAGGACAAAGAAAGCCCTACCCTGAGTCATGCCCCAAGGACAAACAGAACTAGAACATAGGCAACCTAAAAACCACCCAGTGCCAAAAATCAACAAAATGCCCTAATGCCAATTTAGGCTTGGTACAGGAGTCTAGTCCTTATGGAGTCTATTTTTAGGAAAAGGTTGGCGGTGTGATTATGAAGAACTTTATTTGATAAATCACCTACTCTGAGAACTTGGGAGTAACACAAATGTTGCCAGCAGTGTGAAACTGAATCCTACCTTCATATTCTCCACCTGCTTGTCTCACTTTTTCTCCTGTTTTCTATTTTTGCCACTTTCCTTCCTCGTCATCACCTGGTTCTTCTAGAAAACAGCTGAGTGTTCAGGGAGCAAAATGAAACATTCCTGGACAAAATCAGGTCATGACATCTTGAACAAATATTTAGCAGTTCTAAGAAAGATTGCAGGAAATTCAAGATTTATTCCAAACCAAAAAGCTTAATGGATATTGAGTTAGGAATTTCCCACTTTAGCATTTAACAGGGAATCTCAATAATCACCAATAAAAAATGATAACTGAGGATTTTTATTTGGACCCATTCAACACATGATCCCAAAGTCCTTTCATAGATATTTACAAAGACAATTAAAAGAATGAGTAATATTTGCCTCTCTTACCTTTTCCAGTGGTGGGCTTATATTGCTGACTGATTCAGTGTTTAATGTAAAGTCCAAATCCCAGGCCAGATCCACTGATGATGTGAATGACGCTTCAATTCTATGACTTCTTGGAAAATTTCTTGCAAAAATTGTTCACAAGGAGAAAGCAAGGTCTATCTTTCTACAAAGAAGTTCTACAAAGTTAGAAAGAACTCCGGATTTGCCCAATCTGGAATCTTTATTAACTATGTGTCTTGGGTAAGTCACTTAATTTAGCCTAAACTTAGTTTCCTTAACTATTAATAATAGTAACATTATTGACCTCCCAATTTTGCTATGAGAAGAGTGCTTTATGAACTGCAACGGCCTTATAGAATTGTGATCTATTCTTATGTTCTATAAATATTACCTTATGAATATTGGACTTTGGGCTATTATTGAATATCATCTGCTATGATTAAAATTATCTTGAGAACTGATTTTGAGGTAAGAATATGTTTATTAATTATAATATTTTTATTAGTTAGGCCAGCACCATAACCAATAAAGTGATATAGGTCTTCATTGTTGTCTCTCAAAAAACCAGGAAGAACCTCAGCTGGGCTCAGCAGTCTAATAAATAGACTTTTAGGAGCTCATTATTCAACCTCTCTCAACCACCCCAAGATATATTTAATTGGTGATAGTTAATTAAGCTAATTCTCTACCTCTCCCCATACCTACATCATAGAAAACATATACACAGGAAAAGAATCCTTGTCCCCTTCAATTATTAAGCAAAATCTGTTTAAAAGGAAGATATTCCTTTGCATTCCCAAAGACAAAGAAAATGCAAAAAGTAGCAGACTAGATAGTATCTCTTACCCAGATCCTGAACAAAGGCAGTGTTATAGACAAAATTAATATAGATGGATATATTTAAAGATATTAGGGTTTTATCTAACCGTTCACAGGAAGTTTATATCATGGATCTCATATCAGCTCAAGGAACTCCAAATTTTCCAATATCATAATAGGCACTGTAATTCCCCCTCATATATAGGAATTAATACAACATATGAAAAATCGATTCTCATATCTATACTAACTACCAAGAAAGCAATTAATGGGATGCTTTCAGTGAAATAGTAAGACCCAAAAGTTGTTGTGAAGTTTATTAAAGCTTAAAACTTCATAGTGACTTTTGGGTCAAGTGGTGTTTCCAGTAGTGGGTATACATTGTTTTCATTGACTTATATTCTTCTCTCTGATTTCCTTATAAATAAAAGTCCATCTTTTCAAGTCAATTTAGTTCATTCAATTTGAGACAATAGAAATTTACTCAACATCTAATATGGGCAGAGCATCATACTTGACACTATACCATTGTTGTTTTTGTCATTCAGTCATTTTAGTTATGCCTAACTCTTTATGACCCCATTTGGAGTTTTCTAGGCAAAGATACTGGAGTTGTTTGACATTACTTTTTTCCAAATTATTTTTTAGATAAGGAAACTGGGACAAATAGAGTAAGTAACTTGTCTACAGTCGCATAGCTTGTTAGTGTCTATAATGAGATTTGAATTCAGGTCTTCCTGACACCAGGCCCAGTGCTCTATCCACTGTACCACTAGCTGCCCTGACACTGTACTAAATGAAGATAAATAAGAAATGGTCTTTGGGAGGCAGCTGGGTGGCTCAGTGGATTGAGAATCAGGCCTAGAAACAAGAGGTCTTGGGTTCCAATCTGACCACAGATACTTCATAGCCATGTGACCTTGGGCAAGTTACTTAACCTTCCCAGGCCCCCTTGCCAAGCCCTTACCACTCTTCTATCTTGGAACCAATATTGGCTCTATGACAGAAGATAAGGATTTCTTTTTAAATGACCTCTGGTTGATCTTACATTTTAATATGTATTATTATCTTCCTTAGGGGGATGACTATTTTATTGTTGTGAACTTTTATTTGAATTTGAGCCTAATTTAGAGCAAGAGACTACCTCCCAGAATCCAGAATGTGAACTTTTTGGAGAAGGCACCACGAAGATGCCTGTAGAAACTACATGCTGCACCAGAAGATCCAGAGTGAACTTTGGGGGATTGAATGTATTTGTTTTGAATGTACACTCTTATACCAAAGGGGACTGCCCCCTAACTGGCTTTTTGTCAATTCATCTATCATTGGTTTTGTTCTTTTTCTCTTTTATTTTCCTCTTATCCCCACATTATTGTAATTTCCCTTTAGAAGTTGTAATATTGTATGTACCTCTAGTTAAAGTTTTAAGTTGATTATGTTTCCATGATCCCTTTGGAGAGACTGGTCTCCAAAAAGATGACAGTGAGGAATGAATTAATTAGAAATTTTGTACCTTTAGACTCCATCTCCCAGAATTCTTTCCCCATCCCAAAATTCCTTTTCCCTTTTCATTTATGTGCGTCTTTACGTTATTGTTTACATAGTTCTGTAAACTCCTCCCTTGCTCTCTCTACCACATGCATGGCTTGGGTGAGCTCCCTCTTAAATCTAGCCTTTTAGTTTCCCTCTTTCTTCAAGTCAAATTTGATAAATCTTATTAAATATAATACTTGGAGTATTTTGGATTAATTTTGAAGCTTGCAAATAAAATAGATAAATAAATAGGGTAAGGGAATGGGAGTAGTATGTTTGTAGTGGTAAGAGCACCAGACTTAAGATCAGAAAATGTTGCTTAAATCTTAATTCTTTTTTAAAAATGTAATTCATGCCATCTTGGGAAAACTAATTAAGCTCTCTAACTCTCAATTTCTTCACCCTTAAATGAATGTTAATACTGACACTGTTTATATCATACGGTTGTTGTCAGGATCAAATGCAATAATGAATATAAATGTTTCAATAGAATGTAGCCTCCTTCATTTCGGTCTTTGTATCCCCAGAGTCTAACATAGTGATCTACACATAGTAATTGTTCAATATCTGCTTATTCAATTGAATTGAAGAAATGATTTTCAATTGGAGTTAGGAGAAAGTTATATCAGGAAAGATGATATCTTTAAAGAAATATCATTTGAGTCTTTAAGAAAGAGAATTATGTCAACATTCTCTTTCAACCCAGATGCAAAGGAAAAATCTTCTAGGAATGATAAGCTGTCTACTTTGCCTGGTAGCCTGGAGATGAATTGATAAGATCACTAAATGCCAGCATAAAGAGTATATTTTTTGTTCTAGAGACAATAAGGGAGCCACCGAAAGTTCACAATTGCAGGGTGATATTGGCATTGTTTGGAAGACTATTTTGGCACTTTTTGAAAGATACTTTGGAGAGAGGAAAGGCTACAGGAAAAGAAAGTCAATAGGAGGCTACTGCATTAGCCTACTTGCCTGAGTGAGGACTCTGTGAGTGAATGGAAGAGGATAGATATGGGATATATTGCAATAGATTGGAGAGGGTTTGGCCACTAATTGGGGCATCAGGGAGAGAAAAGAATAAAAAACATCTCCAAGCTGAGTGGAGCCATCCAAAGAAGGAGGGAAATTGAAAAGAGGGGCCAGTTTTAAGAAAAAATGATGGGACTCAGTTTTAGACTTCTAGAGCTTGTTGTGCTGAAAGAGATATACAGATGGAAATGTGCATCAGGCAGTTGGAAATGCAGGACCAGAATTCAGATGTTGGAGAATTCGGATATAGTAGTGATCAAATGCTGGATATATACATTTGGAAGGCTTCTTCATGTAGATGATAACTGAAAGCATTGAGATGAATAAGAAATTTTCTTTCTTCCTCTTCTTCTTTTCTCTATCTCTCTTAAAGAAAGTCAAGCATACTTTTTCAAAAGCCACTATTTCTCTATGTCTCCAATTCTGTCCATGCATGCTCATTTCTTCCAAGATGGGTCGCAATAAATTCAGACATTTATAAGCATGCCCAAGAATGGAAAAAAAAGTTCAGATATATCATTTAACTATTGTTCAGTTGTTTCTGTTGTGTTTGACTCTTCGTGACCCCGTTTGGGGTTTTCTTGGCAGAAATATTGAATGGTCTTCCATTTATTTCTCTAGCTCATTTTACAGATGAGGAATTGAAACAAACAGGGTTAAGCAACTTGCCTAGCACCACACAGCTATGAAGTGTCTGAGGCCATATTTGAACTCACAGAGATGACTCCACCTGACTCCACACCAGGTCCACTGTGCAACCTACCCATCCCGCTTTATGTACCCCTATAAATTAAATGTAATTGGTCAGAGACAAAGCAAATAAATAATTCCAGATAGGTGATTATTCCCCCCTTGGAAAAGTAAAAAATATCTCTCATATTGAATTAGGTCCAACTAATAGAGGCATAGTATTTTAATGTGTTCTTTGCTTGGATGGGATGATTGTATAATTGATGAAATTTATACTGTGATTGTCCCATGTATAATATCTCACACCTTTGAGTTTGGGTAGAAGAAAATGAATGATTCAATATAGTTATAAGCACCCTGGATAGTTCCATCGCTTAGTCTATGCCTTCCTCTTGAAACAAGGAAATATGGATCATTCCATGATTTCGTGGATGATAGAATCATAACACCAGAATGGATAATTTCTTTTAAAAATAAACTCCAATTATTTAATGTTATAGAAAATAAATTTATTTCACAGGGATAAATGACTTTCCCAAGGTCACTGAGTTAGTTCTTAATTTTGAGTCATATGTTTGGTTTCCACTATACCTCCTTCCAGATTAGAATCTCATATTTTCCCCTTTCTCGTTAGCTATTAGCACCAGGGAGTTAAAATTATATTCTCATTCCCATCCCCCCATCTGTCTTTCTGTCTCTCTGCTTCTCTGTCTCTCTGTCTCTCTCTCACACATTCTCTCTCTCTTTTTCCTTTTCATAGTATGGAGCACTATCAGAGATCAGATTCTTATTGATGGGCTCTTTGGTAAGGTACTAGAGTCATGCAGAAGTTTATTTTTCATTCATGTACTTTCCCATATTTCTGAGAGTGTTTGGGGTGCTAAAAAGGCTAAAAGTCAAGTAGTTCCCTCTGATATGCCTACAAATGTGGGGCCTGGGGAAAGAGTTACATTTCCCCAGTGATAAAATTTTAAAGGCACGTAAATATGGTAAATTCAAAGTGATATTAACATAATAATAACCTTATTGCACCCTTATTTCCTGCACATTTTCCATAAAGAAGCTCATTTTGCACTAATGATGTTTTTTTTTTTCAATTGAAAAGCTGTCTTTGGCATAGTGTATAGATTGGGAGCTCTTAAAAATCACTGTAAATGATATTTTTCCAACAATCCATTCTTTCCTCTCTGCATTACCGCTCTATTGACCATTTTCCTTTTCAATCAGATTCTATTCATGTTTATGCATTGGATTCTAGTCACTGCTGACTTCAATGCTGTAAGAATCTGTGAATTCAACAACATGGGTGTTCCCTCTACCAAAATGGACCACAATTCACTATGTATGAGTAGAAGGTCTTCATAGACAAAAAAGAGGTTATTATAGGCCAAAAAACGGTCAGGTGGCAGACCTTTTGGTGATAAACCTTTCTGCTTTTACCTATTTTCGTTCTGAAATGGCAGACTCCCTAAGATACTTTTTCCTGTATGAGATATCTTCCCAGTGTAGTGAAACCTGAAATAGTTTGCACTAGTGTAGCATTCAAGAGCCCTAGATCATTTCTTCAACTCTAATATCGACAAAGGACTTCACTGACAACTATTCTGCTAACCTGAAAAAGCATTGAGATGCAATATTCTATAGAGAAAAGGTCCTAGCTTTGGCAACAGAAAGCTTGAATTCAAGTCCCGGCTCTGACATTTACTAGCTTTGTGATCATGGATTATTCACACAAATTCTCAAATTGAATTTTCTCATCTATAAAATGGGGATAATGGTAAGCACACTTCTTATTTCGCAGGAATGTTGTGAGTAAAGGCTTTGGTAAATTGTAAAATCTTATGTGAATGTGTGTTGTATATTTCTCTTAGCTTTTTCCCAGTGTTTTTTTTTTCTTTTCCTCAATTCAAGGCCTGGATTTCATACTCATTCCATTTTGATCATTCTTTTATTTTTTTAATCATGTTTTTGCCTATGTGCCTGTCCTACTGTATTTTGATTAGCAATATATTTGGATTTTCTAGACTCTGTTTACTCCTGTCTTCACCATTCTCTTTAGTCCATGGAATATTTCTTGCCCACATTACCTTTGAGCAATTGGAATAGAGACACATTGCCTTGCTAGCTGAATGACAACAGATGCCATTGCCATCCTGTGCTTGACTATCTTCTTACCCTCTGAGTACTCATATTCTCCCCCAAATGATACATCAAATTAGAGGATAACTCATGTTTTTGTCCCATGGATTGTTATTATGCAGGTGCATGATAACTGAGATTTCTTCTAGCTCCCAAGGGAAAGATTCCAGGCATGGTTGATTTTGGTCTCCTTTGCCACAATCCTATTTACATTCACCAATCCAGAGCCTAAATCCATTTGACTTTTGCCTACCTAACTCAAAAAATTATCATCATTTCCAGCTATAATTTATTTAGGGTTATTGTGGATGAAATAGACATTCTTATGTAGGATAATTTTTCAAGTGGAGAGGGGTAGACAGCATTTGATTTTATTGGTATAGGGAACCCCAGGCAAGGAAATTCCCTGTAAGGAAACTCCCTCTATCAATGATGAGGAAATTCCCTTCACCAGTATATTGCTCTCTGATGTGCAACATATAATCTTAGAACCCTCCCTAAGGCATTGAGAAGTTGTGTCTTGCCTAGCATCACCCAGCCTGTATGTATCAGAGGCAGAACTATAATTCAGGTATTATTGTCCCTGATGCCAGCTTCCTATCCATGATGCCACACTGCCTCTACTGGGAGTAGAGAGTAGAATAAGATGAATTCCCTGACCTCAAGAGGTTTATAATACAGAAGACAGACAGTGTAGCGTATGGAAAGATAATAAATAGAACTTAGTCAAAGACCTTGGTTCATTTTCCATCAACTAGTCAAATAACCTTGCCTCTTTACCTCATTTTTCTCATCTCTAAAATGAGAATAAAGAGAAAACATGGCACAATAGATAGAGAGCTGGCCTTAAATTCAGTAAGACCTGGTCAAGTACTGCCTTAACACATACTGGTTGTAATTTTCCATGAGTTGTTTTAACCTCTCGGTGGCCCCAAGCAATCCTTAAAACCCACAAATTGCAGAACATTTGCCAGTCTGCATTTTTAAAGGGAAGTTGTTCCTTAGTAGTAGTTCTTACTTAAGTGAAATTATAAAGATGTATCAAAAACAAAAACAAATGAAATTAAAAAACAAAAAGATAAGTGTTGCAGGATTAGAAAGAATGGAAATACCAGAGAGGGCAGGGTTGGTCAGGGAACACTTCACAAAGAAAACTTGAGAGAGAATATAGTTTTTGAAAGAAAACTAGGACTATGATAAGTAGTGGTGAAGTGTGAGGACATTTCAGGAAAAGGGTACTGGGTGAGCTAACATATGAATGTCCATGACCCTTTCTTTTTATTTTATTTTATTTTTTAGAAAAAAAATTTTTCCATGGTTACATGATTCATGTTCTTACTCTCACCACCCTCCCAAAATACCTCTTCCCCCATAGGCAACACGCATTTCCACTGGTTTCTTCATGTGTCATCTATCTAGACCTATTTCCATATTATTGATAGTTGCATTGGTGTGGTCATTTAGAATTTACATCCCAAATCACGTCTGCATCAACCCATGTGTTCAAGCAGTTGTTTTTCGTCTGTGTTTCCACTCCTGTAATTCTTCCTCTGAATGTGGTCTGAATGTGGGTAGCGTTCTTTTCCATAAATCCCTCAGAGTTGTCCTGGGTCCATGACCCTTTCTGGCATCAATTGATCAACAGACAATTATTAAGGAGGCAGCTGGGTAGCTCAGTGGATAGGGAGCCAGTCCTAGAGACGGGAGGTCCTAGGTTCAAATATGATCTCAGACACTTCCTAGCTGTGTGACCCTGGGCAAGTCCCTTGACCCCCATTGCCTACCCTTACCACTCTTCTGCCTTGGAGCCAATACACAGTATTGATTCCAAGACAGAAGGTAAGGGTTTCAAAAAACAAACAACAACAACAACAACAAAAAAAAAAACAAACAGACAATTATTAAGGGTCAGTGTGTGCCAGGCACTTGCTTACAAAGACAAAAATGAAAATCTATCTTCAAGTAGCTTAAATTCTATAGGGGAAAACACTGAGGAGATCAAGGTGGCTGGAGCCACAGACCCTGGGTAGAAGATGAAGAGTCTGTGACCCTGGGCAATTCACTTAAGCCCCATTGCCTAGCCTTTACCTCTCTGCTTGCCTTAGACCCAATATGTAGTATTGATTCTAAAACAGAAGGGTACCATTAGCCTTGCAACTAAGTCATGCATTCCCATAGTTTCACTCCTAAATAATATGGCAATAGCCATACCTTCTATAACAATAACAACAGTAATCATCATCATCAGTGTATGTAGTAGTTTTTTGACTCCCTGAGAATACTGAGCAACAACCATTAGTCAGTCATGCCTCTCCCCAACAGGAAAGTCAAAGTTGGAAAGACTCCTGCAAAAAGCACTACTAAGAGATTTAGATTTTAATAGTAATTCTACTCCTAACAAGCTTTATGCCTTTAAGCAAACCATTCTAATCTTAATGCATTTCAAAGTGCAAATGTAATTAATATTTTTGACCAGTGTTGCTGAACTGAGGCCATATGAAGGAAAATCAGACAAGTAAAGCATAAAAATCGCAACCCTAACTTAAAATGATCATACCATTACCAGTCTGCTAAAACATCAACACTAAATTCAATTCAACACACATTTGGTTCTTTTTTCAGTTTTTAAAAACTATATACTGAGTAACTACAACCACCACCAAAAAACATTTAACTAATAAGTGCATAAAAATATGTACAATCCACAAACTCCACACTGTTTACAATTTGTTTAAAATATGTAAATTATATATCTTTGTTGCTTTTGAGTTTCCTTTGGATTTGTTTACTTGGGTACTTTTTATCTCAACTTCGTTGTTGTTATTTTTTTATATAATTGTAGCATGCCATCATATATTTCCCTTATTTTCTTTATATTTCCAATGTTTGTCATTTCTAATAACATAAAACATTCCATTACATTCAAATATCACAATCTATTAAGTCATTTCTCCCATTCATTACAGTTATATTACTTCTGGCTATTTTGTTATTACAAAGCTTCCCTATATATTTTCAAACATAAATAGTTTTTTACCCTTTCATCAATCCACTTAGGGTCTAATCCTAGTAATGGGATCCCTAGGTCAATGATGTAAATTAAATTTTCTGCTGACCTTTGGGTTTTTTCTCCAGGAATAGTTAAAACTTCTTTACTCATTAAATAACCATTTATTACCTTTTATAATTATGCTCATCTTTGCTGGATATGTTATTCATGGTTGTGAACCCAGTTCTTTTGCTCTAAGAAATGCTATGTTCCATGTCCTACATTCTTTTAATGTTGTGACTGTTTAGTCTTGTGTTATTCTGACTGTAGCTCCACAGTATTTGAACTGTTATTTCTTGTTGTTGTAGTACTTTCTCTTTAACCTGAGAGCTACAGAATTTAGCAATAGTGTGCCTGTGCATTTTCATCTTCAGGTCTCTTTGAAGTATTAATCAGTAGATTCTTTCAATTTCTATTTTTCCTTCTGGTTCCAAAATTTCTGGGTAATTTTCCTGGATCATTTCTTGGAATATGATATCTAGATTCTTTTTTTTGAATGTACCTTTCCAGGAGTCCAATTATCCTTATATTGTCTCTACTTGATCTATTTCAGTTGTTTGTGTGATAAAATGTTTCATTTTCTCTTTTTCTTCTAAAATTTCCTCAATCTCTCTCATTTGGGTTTTGAGGTCTTTAGTAAGCTCCACCAAAAGTTCTTTTTGAGCTTATGGCCATTTGTTTTAAATCCTTGATATTTTTCAAGTAGGTATTTTTACTTCATTATCCTCTGAGTTTCAGCTGAGGTCTTCTCTGTCTCCATGATAGCTATCAATAGGGATTCTTTCTCTTTTGTTTGCTCGTTTTTTATTTACTTATTTATTTAATTTAATTTTAATTCTAAAATTAACTAATTTATTATGTTATATTATTATATAGTATTAATATGTTATTTATATTATAATTTAATTTGATTAATTTAAAATTAATTTAAAAAGCAGTCAAACCAACTGATTAAATTATTGACTTTTAACTGAACTCCCAGAGTTCCTATTGTGCTGGGGTGTGTTACCTTAAGTTTTAGGATTTTCTTGTTTCTTTTTACCTGGGTTCTCTTCAATTATTCCAGTTTTTATCAACTAGGGTCTGATGTAAACTCAGTCCTGCTCAAGCCCCAGTCCAAGATTGTCATGAGGTGTTCTTACCAGAGCCTGCCACCAGTTCTGCCACTGCTACTGCAAACATGCAGTCTTCCTCCCCCTGTGACAGTAACCAGGGACCCCACTAAACTGGTAACCACAATCCCTCAGTAACTATCTTCACCAATGTGTACTCCTTCATCACTCCTCCTTTTCTACTGCTGCAGCCTGGAACAAAACAGATATACAGTCCGTGTTCTTTAGACCTCCAATGCCCCTCATTCACTAGCAACAAGGCCCAAGGTGCTACCCTCTGGGTTTAGGACTGTATGTTCTGTCACAATTAGATTAAAAACTCCAGGTTCTTATTTTCTATAGAGTTTATTAATAATAACTTGAAATAAAGAAAGTGGATAAGTAGAGGCTTAAAGCCTATTTTTCTACCCTGACTGACCATGTATTGATCCTCCTGCATGACTCTTCCTCAGCCTTTTGGACCACTGTCCAGGGAAATAAAGAGCACCCCCATACCACACTCTTATTCTTCCTGCCTGCATGTCAAGCAAGGCAGGCACACAAATGGGATGCAGGAAATAGGTGGACAACTGCAGAAGGAGGAGGGGAGGAAATTCCCTTTACAAATCCCCTCTGTGATTCTATTGGGAGATGAGCATGTTGAACCCTCCCCAACTGAGGATTTGGGGGAGATTTACACATGGAACCCACTTCTTCAGTCCTTAACTATGGGCCAGCAGAGGTCTCCAGAGCCAAAGCCACAGGAGACACAGAGGCTCCCAGGGCCTTCTGCCTGAAGATTCCAGTGATATCCTCCTGGATGAAGGCTCTAGGGCCCAACAAACAAGATGAAGTTTCAAATCCTGCCCCTAAGAGCTACCTTGTTGATTCTGTTCTATTTGCTCTGTTCCTGACCACAGAGCTGAGCACACACTTAGTAAGATGCTCCAAAGTATTAAATAATATGCTAGGTCCTAGGGACATAGAGGCAAAAATAAAATCATACCTGCCCTCAATGAGCTAATACACTTCTATTCTACTGAGAAGTAGAGGTAGCAGGGACAAAACAACATGTAAATAGATGAATATCTGTTTATATTATATGTACATATAATATATTAAGATAGAGAGATAGAGAAATGGATGGATGGATGGATGGATGGATGGATGAGAGAAAGACAGGGGGGATGGATAGGGAGAGGGAGAGGATGAAAAAATACAAAATACTCTGAGAATGGAGGAAGCACTAATAGCCAATAGAATACAGAAAGGCTTCTTGTTGAAGAAGCTCTCAAGCCAGGCCTGGAATCAGGAAGAACTGAGTTCAAATCCAGCCTCAGGTGTTTACTAGCTGCATGACTCTGGACAAGTCAATTAATCCTATTTGCCTAAGTTTCCTCATGTAAAATGAGCTCAAGTAGGAAATGGCAAAATACTCCAAGATCATGAAGAGTTGTAAATGACTAAAACAATTGAACAAAGGCTGTATTAAAACAAGCATAAAGTTCAGAAGGAAGGAGGCAGTATTCCTATTTCTCTTATTTAATTCTACTGCCTTACCTCTTCTGGTTGTCTCTAAGTTGTCCTGTATATAACTTGAGAGTTTTTCATGTTGTCTCTCTCATTACACTGAGAGCAAGGACTGTCTTTTGTCTTTTCTTTGTATCCCCATTCTTTAACGTGGTACCTATCATATAGTAGGAATCTAGTAAATGTTTATTGACTGATTAACTTCCTGACAAGGTCTACCAAGCTGACATTAAATTGATCCTAGCCATTACCCATAAACCTTACACTCATATTTAACCTCAACATGCACTTGGACTGATCTCAACTGGAAATCTAGATATATGTCATGAATAGATACCAAAGGGAAAGGTTTGAAATTTTTTGGAGAATAGCCAAAGTAGTCTGTAGCCACATGACTGGGGTTATACATACTTCCAAAGACCCACAAAGTCACTCCTGTCCAAAGAATGGGGCAAAAATAAGTCAAAGGCTTTGACTATACTTAATAGCACAGGTTTTATATTAGTCATTTAAAATAAAGCCCTGATGAGAAAGTACTTTTGAATCTATTTTGGGTTACTTATTGCCTCTGAACATGGAAATGAAATATGAAATTGATTTTTTCAATAATTCAATACATAAAATATCTAAGTTCTTACTAACTAGAAACTCTTAAAGTCTGAAGTTTCAGAATAATGACACAAGTTTTCTACTTCAGTTTGCACACTATGAGTGAGTTCATTTGTTTGGAAGAAACAGTATGATACAGCAAAAACAAAAACACTAGACTTAGGGTAGATATTCAGGCTCCAGGCTTGCCTTTACACTTTACTTGCCAAATGGCCTTAGACCAATCACAGCCTTTCTGCATCTCCATTTCCGTTTCTTTACCATAGGAATAATATACACATTGCCTACTTCATGTGGATTGTGTGAGAAAAGTATATTATAAATTGATAAATGCCAAAGAAATATGAGTTATTAATCATTATTCCTTAAATATACTCCTGGTCTGATATATCACATTGGTGTAGGACAGTGGTTCCCAAACTTTTTTGGCCTACCACCCCCTTTCCAGAAAAATATTACTTAGCGCCCCCTGGAAATTGTGAAACTATTTATTGAACTCAGAATAAAATGTAATACAAAAAAGTGTGGCCATCACCGCCTCTCTGGATTGCTGCAGCACCCACCAGGGGGCAGTGGTGCCCACTTTGGGAATCACTGGTGTAGGATAACCTTGGTTGAAGAAACATTACGCCAATAACACATAAATTGGGACAGATCCTACCAAGCTGAAAAGGCTTTTGGTTCAGATTTATATCTGAAAAATAGAATGTTTTAGTGGATAAAGGACCAGCCCCAGAGTCAGGGCAATTTGTGTTCAAGAATCATCTCTGTCAAATACTGTCTGTGTGAACCTGAGCAAGATACTAACCTCTGAATATCTTCAGACAATTCTGTAAGTTGCAAAGCCAATGTTGCTCTACATTGGGAAAGGGAATTCCTCACATGGAACTCCCTTACACCAAAGAAATCATGAATCAGGATAAACAGAACAGAGCCAGTAACCAAGTGTTAGCTGCCTTAGAACCAGCTGAGGTAGCTATGTTTGAAAAGACTTGTCACCAGAAAGCTGGGTAACAGGTAATAAATTCTGGCTATGGCAATTCTTGAAACTATCTCATAAGGCATGGAGGGAGATATTGATGGAGAAAACATTCACACTGATGAAATCACAAGTTTTCTGAAGCATGAAAGTCCTATTTCTTATTATGATCCCATTTGGGGTTTTCTTGGCAAAGATACTGGAAAGGTTTTCCATTTCCTTTTCCAACTCATTTTACAGATAAGGAAACTGAGGCAAATAGGGTTAGGTGACTTGCCCAGGGTCATAACACAGTTAGTAAGTATCTGAGGCCAGATTTAAACTCAGGCAGAGGAGCCTTCCTGACTCCAAGCTTAGTCCTCTATTCACTGCACCACCTAGTTATATACAGGCAATAAAATAAAATCCTTTAAACCCCAGAGACTGTCTTGAAAATGTCTGTGTGTCCATTACAACATTCAGCTAAGTGATTTAATGGGATGTGGCTATATTCCTTTAAAAGAATATCCTTCGAAGGTGCCTCTTCCTACAAATGGATATCATTTGTCAGAACTTCTTACTTACAAATGTACATTTCTCATAAGGACTATGTTAAGTTAGCAAATCAGTGATATAGCTATAAAGTTTCTTTTTTAAAAAAGCCACAGATTACAAAGAGAAAGACTACAGGGGGAAAGCCAGAGGCACAGGACCTTAGAATACAGACGGCCAAGGATTGTGCAATTCAGACATAAAGATTCCTGGCTCCTGTTAGGGCACTTCTAGCTTCAAGAAATGTGACTGTGGGCAAACTCAGCCCTGAAATACTCAGAGACAGGAACGAGTTCAGATACAGAAATAAAATCAAGGCTTTGAAGGGATAACAGTAATTTGTCTGGAGAGAGGGGGGAGAGGGAGGGAGAGAGAGAGAGAGAGAGAGAGAGAGAGAGAGAGAGAGAGAGAGAGAGAGA
>NC_058132.1:159791784-159889317 GCF_016433145.1 Gracilinanus agilis | reverse complement strand
GAGAGAGAGAGAGAGAGAGAGAGAGAGAGAGAGAGAGAGAGAGAGAAAGAGAGAGAGAGAGAGAGAGCCAGATCTCATGCCAGAAAAAATTCCCCATAGTATAGTGTGGTAAATTAAGGATAAGGATATGATTGAGGTGCCAACTCCTCCATATGTCAGTTTCTTCCTAGAGCCTTTATCTCCCTTCAGGTACCTCTCCCTAAAGAAAATCTGAAACTTCATGTCTCTTCTTTTGAAGTTGGAAACCAAAAAACCAGGATCTCTCTTCTCTCTAGCTCTTGCCAAATCTATGCTCCATGAAGGCAAGTAATCATTCTCCACCAACAGGAAGTTTTGTGCAAATGGAATCAAGACCAGGATTACATGATACTATATATTTATTATAACTATCCAAGATTATGTCTTATCCCCCTACTAAAATCTAAGCTCTTTGAGGACAGGAACTATGTTTAATAAATCTTTATATCTTCCCCAAGCCCCAGGACATTGCTCTGGGAACAGTAGACACTTCGTAAATGAATATTAAAATGGATGGATGATAGTTGAAAATATAAACGTGAAGAGGGGAGGGACCATGGCTTAAGCTCCTTCTGTGTCCCCCATATTACCTCAGCATAGTCTTAAGAATACAGAAAATAGTAAAAATTTGATTCATTGACTGGATCTGTTTTATTGATTTACTGACTGGATAATAAGATTTCTTCTGACTCTCAGATCCATATTAATATGGTTTTCCATGATAATAGATATATTCTTTTGTTCATCCACCCTGGGATAGAACATCCAGTAGTGGTGATTCTTTGTGTGTGCAAATGAAGGGTCTACCTCCCTCTCTCCCACATCAAAAACAAATCAGCTTTACCCAGCTCATCAACTGTGACCCAAATGATTAGGGAATTAGGGGAAATGACAGGCCTAGAACATAAGCAGCTGAAGCAGTGCTGAAGCCAAGAAACCTTCACTTTGCCCAGCTTGTTTGGAGGCCTAATGTTTCTAACAGATCAGATTCTCTTTGCTACATATGCTTGTCGGACACCCCAGGAGCCAAAGGTCAGTGTGAACAAATGTGTGAGAAGCAAGTAAGATCTCATAGAGGCAAGAGAAAGAAATTATTGGAGCCAGCTCAGCCTCATGGAGCTAAACTCAGTCTCTATGCAACAGGCCCTGGAGCAGAGAGAGAGAGAAACCTATCACTTTGTATGGTTAGCTTCAAAAGGGACAGAGGACACTAAGGCCACAGAGAAGGCAGATGAGAGTTGCCAAAGTCCAAAGAGAGACGCCCTGGGGGAGTGGGAAGAGGAGAAAGTCTTTCAGTCCTGACCTAAAGCAGGGGAGAAGACAAGGTGAAAGGGTAGGTTATTGGGTGACCATGGTGACCCAGAAGGCCAGCCTAGAAGTAAAAACAGATGTGAAATAGAAGCTGTCAGTGTCACAGTGGGTAGCAGGGGTGTGTCTTGGAGGAGATGGCCCCAAGTAAGATGTATGTTCAATGATTATTCTTTATAGGGGATAGAGCTCTTCAATTATAACCCATCTTTGGAGAGCTAAAAGGGATAAGCATGGATGTGTGGAACATCCAGTCTGCCTGCATCAGAAGGGACTACGATATGGCCACCCAGGACTGGTCACTCCTCTGTTGCTTCAGCAGTCATTCAACAAATAATTTCTGAAACCATACTATGTGCAAAGCTCAATTTGACAGTCTAAAAAGGATGAAAGATATTTTTCTGTCTTCAAAAATTACCCAAGGCTATGTTAAGGGCTCCTATTTGGATCCAATGGAAATTTCAAGGAAATGAGGAAAATCTAGCCTCAAACTTGATTCAGATCCTATCTAGAAGATGAATTGCATGGTGGATGGAAGTCAGAGACTGTTTTCTTCTCTTAAGCTGTTAAAGGACATTAGTTTATTTCAGAACAGTGAGGGAGCTGCCTATGAAAGAATTTACACCCCTTAGCATTCTCCTTAGAGTTCCTCCTTTAAGGCTCACAAGACTTCAGTTTAATTTAATTTAATAAACATTCATTGAACACAGATTACAGGTCAGGTCCTGTGCCGGGCTCTAGAGATATCAAAGCAAGACAACCCCAAGTCCTCAGAGAGCTTATATTCTGCTAGGGAAAACAAAATTTAAAGTAATGTAAGTAAACACACAACATATACATCTATGTACAAAGTGATTTGGGGCATGGAGGTAGAGAGATGCCAATACTTGGGACAATCAGAACAGGCCTCTGCAGGGGGTAGCACTCGGACTGAATCATGAAGGGAGATAGGCATCTTCTACGGGGCAAAGATGAAAAGGGAGAAAGCTCGAGAAACTCGATACAGACTATGAAAAAACATAGAAGGAGGAAAAAGAATGCTATGAAAAAGGAACATCACAGAGGCCAGTTTGACTGGAATATAGAGTAAATGAGTGGGAGTGATGGGAAATCAACCACAGACTCAGTATATAATTGGGTACATCTCTAGCTTTTAGGCCAAAACCAGAGAAATGTCCCCACCTGAGACAACAGTTCCAACTTGTAGGATCCTGATCTCAAAGAGAATTTAGGGAGCTATACCCATTCACCCAGAATGATTAGTTCAGCCCTTAAGGAGATGCCTCATCAAGCCAATGAAAGTAGGTGAGGAGATACAGAGTTTGAATCACTCGCTGCTTCTTTTGGCTCAGTTACAGACAAGTCTAGTCAACTCCATATGACACATAACTAGTGAGCCTCCTGGCCTCAGTTTTGGGTGGAGTTAAGTTCCTAAAGATGCCAAGGTCCTATCCCCCAAAAAGGAGCCCCAGCCTGTCAGCCCCAGCCATGATGTATGAATCAGTGGGGACTAATTGAAGTGAATGTTGGATGGATTTATGCTATCTAAACTGCTCTTGTTTCTGAGATAATGGGGCCGAGGAGGGAGGGAGCTTCTATAGCCAACAGCTTGGGCATGCAGTTGTTTTTCCAATGTTTTGCCCGATAATGAAGGGGGGGAAAATGGATGTTCCATATGATTGCCAAGGAATTTCCTTTCTATTTAGAAGAAGGGGGGTGAAGGGAAGCAAAGAAAATGTTACAATCTAAGTCAGCCACCATTGTCAAAACCAGCTGTTTTAAGCCCCTAGAGTCCTCTGGAGCTGCCCCCAGGTTCATAAAAACAGAGCTGCCACTAGCTGATGGCTATTTGGAGGAGGAAAAGGGTTCATTTTGATAAAAGGCTGGAAACAAGTCTTGATAAGGACTGAAATCCCAGGAAATCCAATTTAATTTGTGTGAAAGAACCCAAGGCATAAATGAGCTTGCCTCCATGCCTCATTTTGGCTGCCCAGCCAGACCTTTCACCCCTAGTCCATAACCATTGGGTTAGGAAAATAGCCTCCTCAGAAGGTGAAGTTTGGAAGTAATGGAAAGATAGGAGCAAAGTCTCTCAAAAGATCTATCTACTTCCCAGACTCTATAAATTTCCATAAGGACCAGAAGACTCTAAAAGAGTGTGCTGAATTTTTGTGATTTTTGAGGGCTTCTTTGTTTCTCCTTGAGTCAACCTTCAGACCTCTGATTAAGTTTTAGAGGTCCCTATTTTACAAAAAGGGGAAAAATAGGTTGCAAAAACTTTATACAGTTTTACATCTAAAGATTTTGAAGCAGGGGAACCAGGAAAGAAATTATAACTAATTGCAAGATAATTAGGAAAAAATATGATGACTGAAATTATCATTATTGTTTAGTAGAGAGTTTAAGACTTGGGATCCAATCCTGACTCCTCTATGCTTGATGTATATGACCTTGGGCGAGTCATTTTTGAACTATATGGGCTTCAGTACCTGTAAAATAAGAAGTCTAGAATAGACAATTTCCATAGTCATTTCCAACTCAATTCTAGTCTACTTTTCAGTCTTTTTGTTTATGCCATGTGGGCAGAGCCTGAGTGGCTTCCTGTGGGCTCTATATCATATGAAATATCAGTCTCTGTGGCTTCCCTTCTTTTGCTTCTACATATGATGAGCTCATCCTTCTTATTTCACAGATCCAAGATTTTTTCATTGATTTCTAAAACCATTTGAGACTTAGCTTAGGTGCAAGAGTACCACTAAGTCAATTCTGTCCCTCTTTTCCAATTCATAGGACTTTACATCAAGCATGATGACACTCTGAGGTATCAGCCCTCCGGTGATCCTAGTTCTCCAATACCAGTGAGGCATAATTCCTTCTGCATGGCAGACACAATAAATGGCTTTTATAAAGTGAACAACAGAATATTTGTGTCTCTCCATTGCTGTGATTGAGTTGAGTTTGAGTAGTTAAGACACCCAAGTGAATTATATAGCCATGGTCGACAATGTTAAGCTACCAACTCACTCGACTGTCTGCAAATTCCATGCTCATTCCTCCCTCCTATTTCTACCCTTGTCTTCCCCCCTAAACCCTCAGCCAACTGTCCTCTCTAAGCTGCAATGTAAATATTACCTCTTTATGATTATTTCAGCCCACACACATATTTCAGCTTCCCTAGTTCCCATAGCTCACATCCATATCCGCACAAGATCATAGCTCGGAGGCCATCTAATCTACCCCCCTTGTTATACTCAAGGGAATATTGAGGCTCAGGGAATTGAATGAAGGTCATCCAAGTAGTAAGTATCAGTAAATGGGATTCAAACCCAGGTTCTCTGAACCCAGAGTCAATTATCTCTCCAAAGTAGGGAGCTCTCTCTCACAGATTGTCATTTGGTCAACTACAATCTTGTATTGCCAGGAAATCAGTCTGGGAGTGCCACTCTAATCTTCCTGATGAGACTAAAAGGAGTTCTTTTCTAGGAACCATATTTTGTCTAGCCTTAGGATAGAGCACTGAGCTTGGAGTCAGGAAGAGCTGAGCTGAAATCCATCCTCTGACACTCACTAGCTTTGTGACCTGGGACAAGTCACTTCACTTTGATTTGCCTCAGTTCACTCATCTGTAAAATGAAGATAATAATAGCTTCTATCTCCCAGAGTTGTCTTGAGGACCAAATGAAATAGATTGTAAAGCACTTAGCATGGTGCCTGGCCCAGACAAGGGTTATATAAATGTTTGATAATATGGCTAGGATTCTGAATGATGGTGGGAAAATCTCTTGCTGTCTTATATGACCAGCTCTGTAGAAAAGATGATTTGATGTAGCAGTGAAAATCTGAGACACCATTCCAGTTGAGTTTATAATTGTAACCCAAGGTCCTGAGTTCTTGTTTCCTGGGAACCTGATTGGTACCTCCTTTGTAAAATGAGATTCCTGAAGCTCCTTCAGTGGTTCCACTTCCAAAATGAAAGGTTTTAATTCCATTCACAAACACAATGACCAAAATAGAAGAAGGGGAAAAAAAGAAAACACCCACACAAACTTTTTTCCTCTGATCAATGGGAAAAATCATCCAGTGAGTTTTTGCTGGCAAAGGGCCGGATATAAGAGCCAGGCTGTGAAAAAGAGGGAGAGAGATTCTCATGGAAAACAGCAGTTCCATCCACTCCCAGTTTTATTTCACTGAGGTTAAGCAGAGGGCCCTACAGCCACCTAAGGGCCTTTGCCTTTTCCCCTCTCTCTGCCCCCAGTCACGTTACCCTCTCTCCAGAGGCTCTTCTTGCCATCAACACCCAGATAGCACCAGGGGTCTGAGGCTGGAGGATCTTATCTTTCCTATTAAAAGATAAAACCTAAAATTCAACTCTTATCAATCTAAGCTTCAAGCTCTAAATTCCGGGCTTATGAGGAAGGCAGACAAGATGGTTCTGATTCCCCACAGCAACTTACAGCCTGGCACCATGTGTTGCTTTCAGTACAGTCGCCTTGAAAAAGGTAATTAAACATGGAACATCCTACCCCATTTCAAAATCAGCTGAGCCTTTTCTTAGGAAACACGTGGGCAATAAAATGAATGGAAAAGGGAGTGAAAGGAATTAAATCAGCATCCTTTCCTAGAGTCAGCTGTCAGTTTTCTATATTATCTTGCTCAGCATGGTTTGGTAGGAAGAAAATTGAATTCAAGGTCAGAAGACCTGGGTTTGAATCCTGACTCAAACCTCACTGACTGTAGGATTGCAATCAAGCTCTTAAGCCTTCCGAGAGTTTCTTTGTCTGTAAAACAGGAAGAATATTTGTTCTATCCTTATTGTTGTGAGGAATATAATAAACAAATGTGACTTCTTTTCACAAACCCTAGCCTAGTAGCTCATCTTCCATACAGCACATTTGGAAGATCATAGATTTAAAATGAGGAAGAACATTAAAAACAACGTAGTCTTAACTCCCTCATTTTACATGTGAGAAAACTGAGCCCTAGAGATATAAAATGACTTACCCAAGGTCACGCAACCAGTAAGGAGAAGAGTGAAGATTTAAGCACAGATGATCTCTCTCAATATCTGCTACACTTCCCATTAAACCACATAGTGTCTCCCAAACAGTGAGTGCTCAACAAATACATGATAATTTTTATGTCAGATTAACAAAAGTTTTAAAAGTTATTACCTTCTTAACAGAACATCCACAAAGTTGCACTGAGTAGCTGCTTCAGTGTCCTAGACTTCACCATCCAAAAATAAAAGGTTTTTACTTGACAATCTCTAAAAATATGTCTTGCTTTAAAATTCTGCAGTAGGGATAGCTGAGTGGCTCAGTGGATAGAGCACCAATCCTAGAGATGGGAGGTCCTAGGTTCAAGTCTCTAAGACACTTCCTAGCTTTGTGACCCTGGGCAAGTCACTTAACCCCTTTTGCCTAGCCCTTATTGCTCTTCTGCCTTAGAACCAATACACAGTACTGACTCTAAGACAGATGGTAAAGGTTAAAAAAATTCTATAGTATATATTTTTTTCCTTTTCTGACTATGCCAGGCTTTTATATTTCAGGAGAGCCAACCAATCACCATGTCCTTTTTTAAACAAAATCATCAAGTTACCTGGTCATTCTTTTCTTTGTTGTCCATTTAATTCTGTTTAGAAATTGGCTTTAGAACTTGATCATTCCCAAAGGAGGACAAAACAAGACAGTCTCCCACTAGTTCTCTTTAATTTGCTGAATAACCTTCTGGCTTCCTTGGTGATGATATTAGCTCCCATATTCTAGACCCTACTAGAATACCATCTTTCCTATTAGAATAGTAATGCAGCATCTGGCTACATGTACCCAGAAAACTTCAGCATCACAAATATGATAGGTAACCCTTTAAAAAGCGAAGCACCTGGTCTTCAATTAATTCAATGCAATTCAACAACCATTTTCAAATGTACAAAGTCTGTTCTAAGCAGTGGAACAGATACAAAGTTTAGATAAGAGTTACTCCCTAGTCTCATGGACCTTACAGTATAATGGGATGAAAGATGTGCAAAGGTAGAGATCCACCTGCCACCCCAGTTAATATAATCATAGAAATTAGAAGGAGTTTATATGAAGTAATCAATCAAAAGTTCAAGCCATATGTGAATGTCCTTGGTCAATTAAACCAATAATAGATATCTTACCTACGCCTTGGATGAAAGACAGGTAAGATCACACAGGAAATGCCTTTTGGTTGATGGGGAAGAACAAATCTCATTTCCTAGGTTATGTGTAAAAATAGTGAGCTAGTTAAAAGTTAAGTCACTCAAAAAATGAATCAAACTAGTGAAAGAGGTACAATTTTGGAGAATTAAAATCCAGCCTTTGAGAGGGAATCACTTACTTTGACTGTGTCATGTGGGAAATAGGACCCAGGGCATCCAGTTGGGATCAGAGACTGAATCAATAGGAGATAACTCATCTAGGAGCCATAATCACTTGAGAAAAGGCAGTTTCAAGGAGAATGAAATCTCATTTTAGAGAGAAGTACCAGGAATGAATTCTTCAAAGCCATGAATCCATGAAGTCCAACAAAGAGCTATACACATCATGGAACTTTATGAGGAATCTATTAACAGAGAAAATGATTTCCAATAAAAAAAAAAGAGTTGTAAGAGATCCCTTTACCATAAGTGTTCCCTACATGTGTGTCTCATTACTTTAGTACTTCAAGTTTTTCTTCACTCTCCCTGTGTGCATTTGTGGAAGACTGTACTCAAAACTTTGGGGGAAAACATTTTACTACTATTCTTACTATATTCCATCTTAGAAAATACCTTTCCTAATTTAGATTGGAAATTTAGATTTAGTAAGAGGGAAACATACTAGGTGGGAGCTCAAGAACATCAGTACTAGAAAGCTAGCAAGGTGCCTCAGTGAATAGGTGCCAGGCTTGGAGTCTGGAAGGCCTGAGTTCAAATCCAGCCTCAGACACTTATTCGCTGTGTAATCCTGGGCAAATTACTTAACCCTATTTGCCTCAATTTCCTCATCTGTAAAATAAATTCTAGAAGGAAATGGCAAGCCACTCCAATAATTTTACCAAGAAAAACCCAGAAGGGAATCATGAAAAGTCAGATGCAAATGAAGTGACAAAACAACAATAACTAGAAACTCAGATTCTCAAAGTTACCCTTACAAAACCAATAGAGTAATAATCAGCTGCCTTCTGGGAATCCCAACCCCTGAATGCAAATGCTTAGTAGGAAAAAAGACACAGAGAATGAGAACTGAGAAGACACCATTGGATTTGGCAACTAAAAGATCACCCCTGCCTCTGGAGAGAGCAATTTCAGTGGAATGATGAGGTCAGAAGTCAGCTTGCAGTGGGTTTAGAAAAGGAAATAGAAGCCCTGAGTGTTGACAGTTTTTTCAAGAAGTTTGGCTGAGAAAGGGAGGAAAGACAGAATGATAGCAAGCAGGGCTAATGAAGTCTAGTGAAAGTTTTTCTTTTCTTTTTTAAGAAGGGGTATGTTCAATGGCATCAGGGAAGAAACCAACAGCTAAGAAAAGATCAAAGATTATTCAGAAACAGAGTGCTATCTGATGGAAAACCCAAGAGGGGGTGAGGATGAAGGATACATCTGGGGATTAACCTGACTGAAGAGAGCCATCTCTTCATCAGAGACTGGGGCAAAAGTGGAAGTTAGTGGGCAAAAGTGCAGTCAAGTAGGGTTTGAGATATGGATAAAAAAAGAGAATCCAAATTTTCATAGTAAAGGATGAGGCAAAGACCTCAACCCAGAGGGTTTTGTGGAAGGCTTCAGGAGAGGGAAAAATGAAGAGTTTCTCTGTCGTCATGTTTTTCAAGATTACATTTTGCGTATTGTTTGTTGATTACAAAAAGGAAAACAAACAAAAAAAACCGTTTTCTTACCAAGGATTTTGAATGATTTTGGTGAATGAATAAAAATATTTTTTTAAAAGAGTCTTTAAAGCAGAATTTTCCTCTACTAAATCAAGCATTATCATTATTATTTTATGAATAACCAAGAAGCAGTAACTAAAGTGAAATCTAGTACTTCCTATTTCTAGCAACAAATTTTGTTTCAGCAAAGATATAATCTAATAAAGGACCTGCCTGTTCTCTGCTAATATCCTCAAAGATGATGCCCTGGACATACATATTAATTATTCTCATAACCATTTTTATGTGAATCAGTAAATAGGCATATAGGTCAGCAGCTACTATGTACTTTTAGGCAACTTTTTTCTCAACTTTTAAAATCCAAAACTTTTTCCTCATCTTTGATATCTTTCTCTTATTCAGAAGCCTAATGATTTGGATTCTGGAGCCCAAGCAAGTATGTCATCTCCAGCACTAACTTTAATTATTAACTACATGAATACATCTAATTAATACATCTGCTTAAATCTAGATCCTTTTCCCATCTTTGTCCCCTTTAGTGGCCTTTCTATGTATACCCACTAAAAGTCCATATAAGCCTGTAATGCTAAAGCAAAAGCAACTGAGACTTAGAATCCATACATCTGTCCTGATTCCTGGTCCATTTTCCTAACTCTCGACACCAGAGGCGTCCATACAACCAGATTAAAATGTCATTGAAAAGTATTTAACAAAATACATTTTAAAATACAAGAGAATGTTTGTTGTCTAGTTGTTTTCAGTCCTGTCCCATGTGATCCCACTTGGGATTTTCCTGTTTAAAAACCCTGGAGCTAGAGTGGCTTGCTATTTCCATTGCCAGCTCATTTCACAGAGGAGAAAACTAAGGTAAACAGGATTAAATGACTTGCCCAAAGTCACATAGCTAAAAAGTGTCTGAGGTTCGATTTGAATTCAGGTCTTCCTGACTCCATATCTAGCACTCTATCCATTGCACCACCTAGGTACCCACTGTTAGGGACTGAGGTCTCAGGGTCTGAAAAGGCAAAGGTCTTTTGACCCCTGATGTCAGGTGAGGTCCAGGGTCTGATTAAGGCCTGATATCCCTCAGACTCCACATTTCCCACCAACAAAATAGCTGATTCCCTCAGTTTCCACATTTTCTCCTCCCTTTTTATTTACAAATGATAGAAAAGCCTGATGGAGGCAATAATCGGTCACAGTGGGCAAGGGTTAACTAAGTGAAATATGGAAAATGAGCGAGATAACTAGTTGAAAAAAAATTGGAGGGTTATAATGTGTCATTGAGGGAATAGGGGGATATCTAATTTTGTCTGGACATTTATGTCTACTTCTTGATAAAGATACTTTGAATGCTGAGACAGGGGAAGATGTTTATGTTCCAACCTTTGTCTGGTTTCCTACGTTCTCTGTCACCCCACAACAACAGAGATCCTTATGTACAACTTAGAGATCCCTGATCCTCTTTGAGTTGCACACCACTGCTCTATACCAGGTTGCTGAATAAAATAGTCCTGTATTATACTGAAGGAGACATAGTTGCTGGAATACCAGAAGAACATTCTCATCTCCAAGACAATCAGAACGCCAAAGATAGTGTGATTAATTAACTTCTATTGTATTTTTATGAACCCTGAAAGGCAGGCAAATATTTTACTAGACTGACTTATAACAATTTTTATTGATATCTTTTATTTCTATGTCAATTTAGTTTCTGAATATATTCCTATCCATTCCTCTACCTAGCAAGTTATGCCTTGTAATAAAGAATAAGAAAAAAAGAATAAAAAATACATCACGCATCAGCTAAATATAATATTCCTTATCCATAATCACTTTCCTCTTCAAAGAAGGGAAAGAGTTTATGCTCTCATCTATCTCTTCTTCTAGGCCAGGCTTGATCACTACAGTCATGTGTCTATATACTATCATGATAAAGTTGGAAACTTCATCCATTTGAAAATGTGGGAAAATGTGGGTGTGGCAGGGGAAGAATTGGCCTGCAAATTGGGATTCTCTATTCAACTTTGGACTCGTGTAAACCTGAAGATATCATGTTACATCTCTGGCCTCAGTTTCCCCACCTGTAAAATGACAGGCTTGCTTAGGTGCCCTTTAAGGATTTCTTCAGTGTGTAAAAGCCTTTGATTCTAGGTACATTAAAAAACTGTTTCTGTGAGGAGTCAACAGGGCATGGGTGTCCTCCAAAAACAACAAGGAAAGTATCCTGAACCGATAATTCAGCCACCAGCCTGAAATATTTCTCACATCACCTACAAAGAGTGCTTACCCCAAGTAGGTAAACTAACATGAAATCGATCCATTAGGGAGACCTACTGCAGCTAGGTTCAAAGTCACTCTCCAGGGTCTGGGACTCATTATTTGCAGCATAGATTGTGAACCTGATCGATGTAATCACATCTGGGAACCAGAAAAGCATCACAGGAGACAATCAGACAGCACGAGGAAAATAGACACATGCACATAGACCAGCCAACCTGGGGCTTTGTAAATATTCTCTTTCTTCTCTTCCCTCCATCATTTTATTCCCAGCTACCATGTTTCAGGAATAGCTCCCAGGACAGACTCGGCAGATGTCTTCAGGGACAAGCCAAGGCTGACTTCTAGAGAAGCAAGTGTCTTTCTTGGGCACTTCGTTGACATGGAGCTCCATTGTACCATCTGGCTGAGTGGGCTGAGCTCAGGAATCTTTTCAGTATTGCTCATTACCCTGAATTTGTTCTTAGCCTGACCTATGCTAAATGCTAATCAGATCTAGTTAAGCAGAAATGAACTCAGCCTCCTAAGAAATTCCATCCTAATATAAATGGATACCGTTCCAAACTCTGAATCTTGGCCTATTTCAGTTTTTATTTCAGTGGCTACAATAAAGTTACCTGATATTTCTATTAAATGGTTTACCTGTCTGCCAAGCAGCTGGCTGGCTCAGTAGATAGAGCACCAGACTCAGAGATGGCAGGTCTTGGGTTCAAATCTGAATTCAGATACTTCCGAGTTATGTGACCCTAGGCAAATCACTTAATCCCCATTGTCTACCCCTTACTACCTTTCTGCCTTGGAACTAATACACAGTTTTGATTCTAAGATAGAAGGTAAGGGTTGTTTTTGTTTTTCTAATAGTTTGCCTTATCCATTAAATGAAAGAGAATATGGAATAATGAAAGAGAATATGGGATACAAGGTGTTGGACATATAAGTACAAAAAAGAAAATAATTTTTATGAGAAATTTACTTTTGAGAACTGAAAGGGACATTAAATATTGTTTAATATAAATATTTAAAATATTTCATTCAAACCCTTCATTTTATAGTTGAGGAAACCCAGCAAAGTGAAGTTGTTTCTTTTCTGTCTCATCATTGATGGACTATTGTGGATGGAGTTTTGTGGACAATGAATCTCCTGCTGTGCCTCCTCACAAACTTTCTCAATTCCAATGTGGCGTTGGGGCCACATACTCAGGCAATTGCAAAAGCCATTAGGAATCTATGAGCAGCCACCATGTCCCTAGGAGGGTTCCTACTGTATGCTAGAAAGCAATTGGATCAGTCCACACTGCCATTCTTTGGAGGTCTGGAGTGGCATTGTTTCCAAGTGGCCCCAAACACACCATTCCCTTGAGAATTTCCCAGGACTTTGTAATGGGGGCTGGAATTGTCATCACATTCTTCACATTTCTGTGCAGGGTCTGAGTTTTGTGTGGGAAAATTCATCATAGGAGACATGTTGTTTTGCTCTGTTTTGGTTTTTTTACCCTTTGCGGTGACATTTGGCATCTTGTTAAGAGCCTGAGTCCTCTTCACTTATCTCTTGAGGTGACTCAGAGAGAACAGGAAAATGAGAGGGTGTATGAAAAAAATTCTTCCAAATTTCAATCATTTTTTTTTCTTCCCATGATACATGCAGGTGTCAATGTCCTAAATTTGGGATAGGAAGACCCAGGTAAGACCCAGCTTTGAAGGCAAAGACTGCTATTCATTTCTGGTTTTGCATCCCCAGCAGACAGCACAATGCCAACACATAGAGAGTTCTTGATAAATTCTTGCTGGATGGAATTACAATCCCCTTCTTGGGAGATACTGCACAGTTGGTGCTGCTTCAGATGCTTTTTAAAAGTCTACAGGATACAAAGCCCAGAATAAATTAGTTTTGGTGGCAGCCTTAGCAAAAACCCTCGTGATAAAATTGTCTTCAATTCTAAGTTTTCATTCCTTGTGAAATTCTTCTGCACATTTGATTTTAAGCAATTTAAGCAAAAATTTTGTGTGGTCCAATGGCACTGACTTCTGTACTGTAGAGTGTGTGTGTGTGTGTGTGTGTGTGTGTGTAGATATATATATATATATATATATATATATGGTGGATGGAGTTTTGGACTTGGAGTCAGAAAAATCCAAGTTCAAATCATACCTCAGAGACTTAGAAATTGTTTGACCCTGGGCAAATTGCTTACTGTTAAATGGGGATAATAATAGCACTGGGTTGTTGTGAGGATCAAATGAAATAAGATATGTAAAATTCTTTACTAACTTTAATGTGTTATGTAAATGTTAGTGATTATTCTTATTCTTATTGCATGTGCATACTGACCTTTACTTGAGGTCTGCCTGTGGTTGGATCAATTGATTGAATGGAAACTCTATGAGTAGGGAGTAGTCTTTAAAATATTCAGCTCCTTTCTGACCCCAGGAACAAGGGGAAATAGTTAGGTGTATCATTTTCCTTTATATCTCATTGTATGAATCTCTTAGACTATGACGATTCCCCTAAAGAATCTTGGTTGCCCAACTATATTGCCAAATACATCTCTGATTAATTTCTTAATAACAATAATAATAATAACTTTTGAAAGTATTTTATAAATATTATCTCATTTTATCCTGACAACTCTGGGAGGTAAGCGCTATTCTTATTCCCATTTTGCAGATGAAGAAGTTGAAACAGGGAGATGTTAAGTGACTTGCCCAAGGTCCTGAAGCTAATAAACGTCTGAGACTTACTACAAATGAGTACTGATTCCAGTTCCAGGATATAATCCACTATACCACCTAACTACTTTCTGATATTACATCCTTTTCCCTACTTCCTCCCAGAAGGTATATATAAGGGAAACTTAAATGTTGGCTAGTCAGTTGATAAGGTCACAGAAAGCTGGAAGGGAACTCATCATCCATTTAGTCTGACATATACATAAAATGAATACCTGCTCTTATATATGCAACAAGTGGTCATCTGACCTTTGCTCAAAGATTTCAAGGCTTGACACATATTTCCCAATTCCTGTATGTCTGTAATATTCAATGAGGAGGAGGATAATTTTAGACAAGCGTTCTTTATTTTTGTTCTTCCAGATTTTTACACACCACTGGTCAATGAACCTTACAGGGTCATGATACCTAATGACTGCCACCACCATAAAATAGCAATAAACAGAAAAATAACATGGTGTGGTTTATCATGGTAACCTAATATCAGAACCAATTAAGTTTTTGCAGAAAGGGGAAGAATGGCTCTGATTAAGGTTTTATATTTTAAGTCAGGGTGGAGGGGTGGAGAGACAGGGAGGATAGTCATGGGTTTTTATGCTTTTGAGATATTTCCTAGTAAAGCCTTCAATGGAGAAGGCTGGGAAAACAGATGGGATGGGGTGGGAGTCATGGAATAAATGACATTTTTTTCCACATTGAAATAATTAAACCTCTTACCCTTGGAGTGTGGCATATAGACAATAAAAAAAAACAACCTTTTTTCTTCCACTTTTTCTTTTTCACAGATCCTTAGTTCTTGTTCCTATTTTTAATCCCTTTATGTTTTCTCCCAATTACAGAATTCCTTTTAAATAAAAAAAAGAAAGAAAAGAAAAATGTTCCTTGGAATTTCTTTCATGCTCTGTTCCCAGCCTGTGTGTATGTTTCCCAGTGTGTTTTAAGAAGGTTGCATTGACTCAGCAGCCTGATAGCCAGCTACGTGACAGTTCATCTCTGGTTTCTATTACCCATGATTAATGCCAGGGATTGTGTTTATACTCGCTGAGTCTACACACTAGTTAGGGGTCGAGGGAATTTAGGCACCAGGCTCTGATAAAAACTTCCAGTGCGGGGGTGTGTGGACATAGGGGACAAATTGCTAAGTAGTGTCCCAGAGGCAATTCACAAGTGAGGGAGGGGGGAAGGGACACAAAGAAAGATCATCTAAACCTGAATTCTGAGAGAACATAGTATCTTTCCCAAGTCTTGATGACTGCCAGACTTTATCCAGTGACACTCATAGAGGATTATGATAAAAGTCAGAGCTGAACATGATAGCAGTTTCATATCATTGCCTCCATTTTCCAGGGAAAGAGCTGACATCATCCATAAGAAAAAGCCACCACTAACATTTCACTTAGCCAGACCTTTAACAATACATCATTTTAATTGAATCTCCTTTTTAGTGGCTTAAGATGTAGCCAGATTACTGGGTAAATCCTTCCCAAAATGGAGCCAAATTTGTTGGGACTTAGTATTTATAATTGGTTCAGAAACCTCATTGACATTTGAAGGTCACATTGACTTGACTGAGAGAGAAACTCACCAACTTTGACATATTATTCTGGAATTTTATTGGAAGAATTCACTGATAATAAGGTTAAGAAATATGACAGCCAATCTACAGCACAATAGCGTATTGTAAGTGGGAAGAGCACTGGATCCAAAGTCGCAGTTCAACTCTTACCTTGAAATTTACTCCTGGTATGATCTTGGGCAAATCGTAATCTCTCTGGACCTCAGTTTCTTCATCTATAAAATGAAGGGTTTAGACGATATGGCGACTGTATTCCACTCCAATTCTAGGTCAGTGATCCTGTGGACTCATTCAGGAATGATCAAGGCAGGCTATTTCACCAGAATTTGGTGACTAGATACTCAGAGAAACTCCTCTGGCTCTGACAGGGATGAATTATGACCATATCCCTTGCACTTATCCAATCCAAAATGGGTTTGAGTCTGACAAGGAATAGCATTGTCCTTTCCCTTCATGGCCTTTTCCCATGTCTCTCCCAACAAGTCTTAAGTGCTTTTTATCACTGTCTAATCTACTCTCAAAAAGCAGTGGATAGAATATTGAGCCTAGGGTCAGGGAGATTCATCTCCTTGAGTTCAAATCTGGCCTCAGACACTAGATATGTGACTGGGCAATTCATTTAACCTTGTTTGACTCAGTTCTTCATCTATAAAATAAGCTGTTAAAGGAAATGGAAAACCACTCCAGAATCTATACCAAGAAAACACTAAATGGGATACATAGTCAGACATCACTGAAAAC
This sequence comes from Gracilinanus agilis, assembly GCF_016433145.1. Lineage (NCBI taxonomy): Eukaryota > Metazoa > Chordata > Mammalia > Didelphimorphia > Didelphidae > Gracilinanus > Gracilinanus agilis. The sequence goes on along the minus strand of NC_058132.1, from coordinate 159,872,780 downwards.
AAATGAACAACAAAAATCTACTTTCAAATCTGGGACGGTCCCTCACTGCAGCATTGGAGAGACTTGCTCATCTGCTTTTCACCTGGAGGCATAAGCACATTGCTCCCTGCCAAGTCAGCAAGCAGCAAGATTTGTGTCCTGGGTTCCTTCTGCCAGGCTTCTGACAAGTCATGAATCAGAGAATCTTTTCCCAGGCTGATTAGTGTACTCTATTAATCAATGATTAAGAAAGGAGGCTGTTCAATTTCTTGCCCAGTGAATGCAGAGTTGAGGGATCATGAATAGGATCCCATTCATCCTTTCCTCTCTCCTTTCCTCATATCTGGGGAATGGAATTCATATATTCTCTCTCTGTCTCTCTCTCTGTCTCTCTGTCTGTCTGTCTGTCTGTCTGTCTGTCTGTCTCTCTCTCTCTCTCTCTCTCTCTCTCTCTCTCTCTCTCTCTCTCCCTGTCTTCCTACCCCTCCCTTCTTTCTCTATCTTTCCATCTCTTTGTTTCTCTGTATCACCTCTCTGTCTCTATCTGCCTCTCTGTCATTATCTTTAACTTAGTAACTCTCTGTCTTCCTCTGTCTTTCTCTATTTCTCACTCTCTTTCTTGATCTCTGCCTCTCTCTCTGATACTTAGTCTCTGACTTTCTCTCTCTGTCTGTCTCCTTTACACATGATTGAAACAGAATAGGCATAGAATCATAGAATCTGGGGTTTTAGAATGGAAAGAACTTTAGGTCCCACCTAAGCAAACTTTTATTTTATATGTGAAGAAATTGAAGTATAGAAAGAAATGACCTGCCAAAAGTCACACAAATCAATAGCAGAGCCAGGTTTTAAACTCACGGCTCCAGACTCCACATCCATTGTTTTTTTTTCCCTATTGGGTGATTCAGAACATTACAACCAAACTGTACAGATCCGAGAATAATAAGGATTGGGTGAGTATGCCTGGCATGATCAGCTGATATAAGCCTACATGTAGAAGAACCTGAAGTCTTCCCAATGGCTTCAGGAACTCTTTCACCCAGAGTCACCATGAAAGAGTTCATGGTCTTATTGTTCTGTGTCTTGTTTCTATCCTTTTCTTTTTCTAGGTGAAGGAAATTAAAGATGGATATGGACATTTGAACTTTAGAAGGTCAGAAGAATGAAACACCAGCAGTGGAGTTTATACTGGGTTTAGTGGCCAGCCAGTCCAGTATTGATAATCTAAGGCATGACCTCCCTTGAGGAATCCAGACAATCAGTATCAGTATGTAAGAGAATCTTCCAGCAGTTATGCCACACTTGGATGTGAAATTTCTGAGACCAAAGCTATGTTAACAACTGTGGTGATTGTACCCATTCTCCCCAGAGACTAAGGAATTCTAGGGAAGACTGTGCCCTTTTAGATGTTGGGAGAAATCTTTTGACTTTTATTCTTTCTATATCTGGGAAGTAATTAATCTAAGTGTGATTAGCTCAAAAAATGATAGTGGCCAAATATACTTAAATTCACACTTTTCAGAGTTATAATTATGTAAAATATGATAATTAATTCCATCCCATTGGAAATATGCAGTCCAAATTTGAATAATGCAGCCACTTCAGGGGATTCCATGTTCTCACTAATCTAGGCCTGGCTGTATCCCATTTTTAAAGCTAATCAATGTTAATTTGTTAAAGGGAACTGATGTCTTAATCATTAATAGCTAACAATGAGGGAAACACAACAGGAGATTTCAAGTCAATGCCATTAGAGAGATAACTCCAAGAATCTTGAAAGGGGGTGGACATACCCTGTCAAGTTGCTTTAGGGAATGAATTTATTACAATTGTTATTCATGAATATAGTCAGTCTGGGGCAGCTAGATGGCACAGTGGATAGAGTGCCAGGTCAGGAAGACTCATCTTCCTAAGTTCAAATCTGACCTCAGACACTTATTAGCTATGTGACCCTGGGCGAGTCACTTAAGATTCTGTTTGCCTCAGTTTCCACATCTGTAAAATGAACTGGAAAATGAAATAGCAAACCAATCCAATATCTTTGTCCAAAAAAATAATCAAATGGGATCGAAAAGAGCTAAACATGACTGACATGTCTGAACAACAACAAAATAGTCTATTCAGATATCCTGCAGCCATATCACCTTCATGCCAAGCCTGGTGAATCAGTTCAGTTATATTCCACAATTCACTTTTTTTTTGGCCATGTGCAGGTAATAATGTTTGCCTTTTTTCCCTGACTTTCCTTCTCCATCACCTTATATCTCTGTTGCCCACCTATATTTCAACTTAAGATGAGATTCAAAAGGTATAACAGAGGAATGAGTAAACATATGAGGCTGTGACCCTCAAATCAGACTTTAGATTTTTTAAGATATTTGACCTAATCCATGTCACCCTATCCTATATGATCCTTCATGCCAGTTTCCTCCCATTAGTTGACCACAATTGTCTCTTTAACATGGCAGAAGACTTTATTTCATTCTCTTCCATCTAAAGGATAAACCTATGAAGCACGAGAACTTTCCATCTGGTAACCCTCAAATTGATCATGTAACAGACTCATCTTCCCACTCTCTCCCCTCATTCATACATTTGTAGTAAGACTGGACTTGTTCTTCCAAGCTACATGCACCCTCGCAGTTTATCTAGATTCTCCAGAGCTTGGCTGACTACATCTTCCCTCAGGGTTCCTCTGCAAGACAGTGGGGTCCTTCTAATATTATTGACTCAATCCACTATTCTGCTGGGTTCCTTCCAATATTATCATTGGTGATTAGCACCTCAATATAGTTAACCAATTATTATCTTTTCAATATAATCAACCAGCAATTAATATCAATCAGCTTTCGAGAAGGGACATTTATTATTATATAATATTAGTGGAAATATAAAACTAAAACATGACGTATTTTCTACTCAACCAAGTCAGTCCCCAAGGTAAGTGGACTCATACTTAAAGCAGCCTCTACAAACATTTGCCCAACCAAACTTACTTTTGAACTAGTCATTTCTTTACTAACAAGATGCAGTACCGGAATAACTTGGCTGCCACTCTTGGGCTAGGTCAAGCAAGTCACTTCTCAGGGCTTACTGGATTCATACACTGGCAAACTCTGGCATGGACTCCAGTTCTTAGATCTTCTGAGATTTTTCCAATTTTCTGAAACTCAAATGATCATAGCCTAATCCATTCTGTCAATCCTCTCAATCAATGTAAGCGCAGGAAAGAAAGAAATCTAGTACATACAGAAAAACAGCCACTCCCACACATGCATGACTTTGTGTTGTCCCAGCTAGGAAGTCAAGACTACTGGTGTGACTTCTCTTCTCATCCAGAGATTTACAGATGTCCTTGTCTCATTCTTTGTCAGGAAAGAGCCAAATTTAGCCTTTTTTGTAACCTTTCACGTATGCAGTTCCAGCTCAGCCATAAGTTAAAAAGCTTTTCTTTACCACAAATTGAGCAGACACAGGGAATAACCTCAGAATAAATGCATATGTTCTGAAAAAGGCAAGGCCATCCATTATACAGACCCAAAAGTAAGCTCCCCCAAGAAAATTGTCCATTGGCCCATCCCCAATTGTGCTTTTACCTGATATCCTTTAAACATGAAATAGGTATATATATTGTAATTCTAAGTCTTCTCTTCAAAAACCAAGTGGTCAAAACATTAGACCTATTGTATGTAATGTGATATCAATAGAATTTTATCAACTCTCATAGAAAGGATCTACTGTAGGGACACTAAGCATCTTCCTACTTCAAGGTATCTCCTGCTTAGTAGAGAAATTCGCATTCGGCTCAAATAGGAGTCTAAAATGACAACCCCAGAAGCAACTTTAGTATTGTGCATCTAAAGCTAAAGGAACCTCAGAGGTCATCTAATCTAACTCCCTCATTTTATAGATGAGAAAACTGAGACCCAGGAAAGCTTAATGTCAAAGGTCCCACAAATAATAAATAGGAAAGTTTAGATTTGAACTGAGGTCTTCTGCCTCCCGAGTCAAAGTTATGTTTGTTTCTTCCCATTATATCACCTCTCATATGACTATATTTCCAGTTACACAGAAGCAATCAAAGAAAAACAATAAACAGCAAACATGGATTACGTAAACCTTAAGTCCACAGAAAAAAAATTATAAAATTCATTTTCTGATGCTTTAATAAAATCATTGTCACCATTTGCCCATATTACAAATTTGATTCACCCTCCCATAACTCATTACTGTTAACCTCTCTGGATAGTGGTCAGCCCTGGAAACAAACTATATCAACAGTACTCCGGCTGTCGTTGTCCACTCCAGGCAGGTGGATATATGAGTCAAACCTTCTGATCTCAGGATGAACTTTCATATTCTGCTCCAGGGTGGTTCAGCCCTTGAGAACTGTGAGGAAATATAGCTGGCAGAACATACATCTGCTCCATTTTCCTCCTGAATGGGTGCAAAAACAAATTTCAGTCGGCTGACCAAATTTTGTCAAGAGGATTCCTATCTTGCCTACCAAGAGTTGGGGCAGTTCCATCTTTAACAAGAAACTCTTTCCATCCCAGCAGAAGATACTCAGGCAGGAGTCACGTCTATTATTTGGGTCCTTAAAGAAAATAATTCACTTTTATATGAGGTTTTACAGTTTATAAAGGACTTTTCCCCAAAAAAATCTTTTGTAGAAAATAATCAGAGAATTATTAGCCCATTTTATAGATGAAGAAAAGGGAAGGAAGGCCAGCTGTCTTGCCTAGAATCATATAACTAGCAAGATTTTGGAATTTGGGTTGAAACTCAGGTCCTTTGATTCCAGAATTCAGTACTCTTTACCTATCAAAAATGGAAGGGTTTTCTTTAAGGATCTTCCCTCTCTTTGAAGAAAACTTCCTCTCATACACATGGCACAGCGAACCAAGGGCATTGAGCCATATTCTCTTACTATTTGTATTACTTCCTGGAAATGTTAAGCACTTTTGTAAGTCCACAGAAATGTTTGAATGTAGAAAAGTGGAACTTGACTATAATATATGTGTGTATAAGTATATGCATAAATGTTTGTATTTGTATATACACAAATATGTGATTACATATGGATATACTTCTATATGATCATTTGTAACTAGTTGAAATAAATTCACACCTACTCCTGCCCCATGAAGGGGTTGAAGTATAACTATGCCTTTAAGATTATTTATCTAACTGTCAGGATAAAATGTTCTTAAACTTAAAATTAAATGTTCTTAAAATGTTTTGAAAGGCTCTTCTATACTTGCCTGTATCCATTACAAATGAAAACCCTTCAGTCTGGGCTTACCTTTCATCCTATCCCTGGATTTGTCTTGGACTGTACAGGAATATCAAATTTAATTCCAGAGTTAGGAGATCTGATTGTAGAGAGTAGGATCAGGACTTCTGAGAGATAGTAATACCAGACTATTCCTCCATTGTAACTGCTTAAGATTAATATTTTGAAATTTTGTCAAAATATGTAAATGATACAAAATTTTAGTTGTGGCTTTGTATCTGAATAAAGTCACAGACTATTACCACCAATTATATATATATATATATGTATGCATATATATATATATATAATTGTTACCCAGATGCTGAAACAGATAAGATGATAGTTGGTATATTAAATGACTAGAGAAGATGAATTTGATCTCCTGCTTAGGAGTATTGGTCTTCTCCCCCTCAGTGGAGGAATTTATACTTTGAGGGCAGTGGAGATGATTCCAGGTGAAAAGAATTATCTACACTTTGTGAAAGATGTGTAGCTTAAAAGTAAAGATCTTGAAATTTCCTTCACTATTTGCCCTTCCACAAAAAAGATTCCCTCTCTTCAAAAATTTACATTGCCAAAATATTTAACTAAAGGAGTAATTATTAATTTACAAAATATCTCACCACATGACTCTTTAGCTAAAGACAGTATGACATTCTGGACTTGGTACCAAAGCCTTCAAATCCTGGCTCTAATTTTGACTAGCTATATGACCCAGGACAACTCACTAAGTCACTTTGACTCTCAATTTCCTCCTCTATAAAATTATAGGGGTTAGACCAGGTGGAGTCTAAGGTTTCTTCCAGTTCTAAATCTATGGTCCTAGTGAGCTTATGAGCTCACAGTTAAGATAAATCATTTTTGAAAGCTCAATTTGCATGCAACTTCTCAAAAACTTCTTATTTACTAAGTAAATAAATTGAATATTGATATAAACTAACTATATGCTAATAAATCTAGTTTACTTATTTTTTCTCTGGGCAGTGTTAATTCAGACATTGCTCACTCTAATTCAAGGATGAATAAATTCCTCATGACCATTAAGGCTACCACCATCAAGGCTAAATAAGTTAATTTAATTAGTGTTCAGCACCATAGAACTAATATAACTTTACCTAAAGGAAAAGCAGAAAGTTCATGTGGTATTTCTACCAGCAGAGAAGGAAAGAAGACCTAGGAATATTTTCCATGCTCAGAAAAAAACCTTGTCTTCCTTGCTATGGACAGAGGCATGACCTTGTATGGCCTTGATTTGGTCAATTCTCTCTCTTTAAGGCTCAGTTTCTTTACCTGGATTTACCTGGAACATTAAGGTTTCTTGGAGTTTTAACATTCTAGAAGTCTATGATTTTTCTTTGTTCTTTATTTTTTTTCAGGTTCTGCTTAAAAATTCTAATCATCTTTATCTGTATGTAATTATATGCATTCTCTAGCCCTCTTCCCTGAGAGAGAGAGAAAAATGAAGAACAGAATGGGATGTTGAAGACTTTTCTACATGTGTACAGTATGGTTTGGCAGCAACAAAAAATACCGAGTTCCTCCTGTGCTCCCAGCACCATGTTGTTGATTCCCTGCTCAGTCCTTCAGTCAGAAACTCTTCACAGGTGCTACCTGAGACTCCTTCATCCTGGCTCAGTGGTTTCTCCTCAGTACAACTCTCCTGAGAGAAAGAAATGCTTGCCATGTGTCTTATGTTATCTGGGTATTATTTTAAAAAATGAGACCAGAACAACTTCAAATCCTCCCTCAGAGGGAAATCCTCATGTCCCTGTTTTAATTATGTGATGAATTAAACCCTGATGAACTGCCTTAATACATCAACTGGATAATGATTGGGACTTTAGGAGAGAACCAGGAAAAACTCTGAAGGTTCTATTTGAAGAAGGAGGAAAAGAGTGAATAGCACTGGGCCCAAGGAAAGGGTCAGATTTGAGCTGGCAAGGAACACAGGAGCAATGCAATAACTTCTCCTTCTTCAAGCTGGGTTATTGTTGGCAAGCTCCTAGGATTCTGCTGTAGAGACCTCCCATGATGTCCTGCAGAATTTAGAAGGAGATCAGAGTGAGGGGGTGTATTCACTTTAATTAGGGTTATTTATAGAATTGGGATTGTTGGGTGTTTTCTTTTTCTTCTTCTTTTTCAAGGGGCATCGTCAGCTTTTCTGGTCTTCTCATTATGGAAACAAACAACTCAGTAACCACATAAATTTTCCAGTCAGCCCCAGCTTAGGGGATTGGCATGGGGCTCTGATGATTCCTAAGGCCTCTGCTGAGTCAGGTAGAGGTTGAGCTGAGCTTGGAAGAGTGGGAGACTGGAAGGCTTGTGCAGAGTGGAACAGGGAGAATTGCTGGTTGTTCCCTGATATTACTAAAAAAGAATTCTTTAGACAAGTTAGTTCTTTGAATACATATATTCCTACACATCATAGTAGTGGTACAATTAATATTCATAGATTGAGGGGAGAGGAAAATATCAAAGATCAAAGGTAAAAAACTGCTATTAATTCCCTGATTCTTGCAAATGGATCTGACTTTTATTAAATCACCATGGCAAAGTAGTTATTCCATTTGTTCAAACCCCAAGTCTGATGTGTACATCAGACTCTGGACCAAACACTCAACCACTATGGATCTTAGTTTCCTTATCTGTAAAATGAACAGGGTTAGGTTAGATAAACTCTGGGGCCCCTTCTAACTCTTAATTATGATCTCTTCCTTCCTGTTCTAAATCTATAATAATATATCAGTTTTATGAAGTGGCCTAAGAACACACCTTCCTTATGTTTCTGAAGAAGTCCAGGGGTCTACAGCTCATAAATTAGAACCCACTGCCCTAGATTTTTGGATACTGGGGACTTTAGCAGACAATGAATTAGAGATGCAATTCAGTCCAGGACTATCCACTATATCTTGTCTCTCAAGCTGTCTCTTCCCTTCTGAACAAATCTCCTTTAAAAAGACCTCTATTGTCCTGTAAGAAATGGGCAGATTATTTTTTGAAACTTGGAAAAAGATACATGAAATAATGAAGAGTGAAACTAGTAAAACCAAGAGAACAATATATACAGCTACAGACTTAATATTTGAAGAATAATTTTTGAATGTTCACCTCCAGAGAATGAACTGAAAAAATGAACACATGAAAGATATAATCTATATATACATTTCTGCTTGCCAGATGATGCCTTCTATGGTGTGGGGAGGGGAGGGAGGAGCTTAGATACCTAGAAATAAATTCTATTAATAAAAAATAGAAATAATAAGAAACTAACAAAAAAAAAGGCCTCTATGATTGATGACTTCACTTTCTAATTCTCTTGCCATCTTTTAAGCCTCTACAATCTGGCTTCTCATCTCAGCAGTCAAATGAAAAAGCTTTCTCCCAGTGATCTCTTAATGACCAGATCTAATGAACTCTTCTAGATACTTATCTTTCTTGGCCTTTAACACATTTGACCACCTTCTCCTTCCAGACACACTCTCCTTGGTGGGTTTTCAAAACTATTCACTCTCTTGCTTTTTGTAAGAGACAAATGAAATAACGTTGTGAAGCACTTAGCATATTGGCATATAATAGGCACCTGATAAATATTTCCTTCCTTCCTAATCCAAGCCATCTTCCACACAACCATCAAAGTGATTTTCTCCAAAGTAACATTTTCCTGATGAATAAATTCCAGCTACTCCCCATTTCTTCCAGGACCAAATACAAATGCTTTTGTTTGACTTTTAAAAGTCTATATAAACTATTTCTTTCCTACTTTTCATATTCTATACCCTTCCAAGTCCCCCAGGATTGTCTTATTGCCCCCATTGTTGCTCCTCTAAAATAATACCTCATCTCTTAACTTAGTCTTTGCATTGACTGACCCCCATGTCTGAAATTTTTTCCCTTCTAATTTCTGTCTCTTGGGAGTCTTTGGTTTCCTTTAAAGCTCAGCTCAAGCTCTATCTCCTCTAGAAGACTATCTTCATGGTCCTCGTAGCTGCTAGTTCCATCCCCTCTAAGATTACCTTCTATCTACACTGTATTTATCTTACAAAATTGGGGTTTTCTGGTGGTAATAGGTCATTCATAGTCAATTATTAGACTTTATTGCTGTAATTGTGTACATTATTCTCCTGATTCTATTCATTTCACTTTGTACCATTTCATGCAAGCCTTTCCAGGGTTTTTGTGATCACCTTGTTTGTCATTTCTTATGGCATAATTAGTGTTCCATTACAATCATATGCCACAACTCATTCAACCATTCCCTAATTGATGAAAATCCCTTCAGTTTCCAATTCTTTGTAACCACAAAAAGAACTGCTATAAATATTTCTATACAGGTAAGTTCTTTTCACCCATTTTTGATCTCTTTCTGATACAGATCTAGTAGTGATATTATTAGGTCAAAAGATATGCACAGTTTTATGACTCTGGAAATGGTTCTGAAATGCTCTCCAGAATCATTGCATTAGTTCACAGCTCCATCAACAGTGTATTTGTGGCCCAATTTTTCCACATTCTCTCCAACATAATCTATCATTTTCCATTTTTGTTATACTAGCCAGTCTGATAGGTACGAGGTAGTACTTCAGAACTCTTTAAAAAGGTTTTCAGCAGCTCAGAGGAGAAAGAGAAATGAAAGCCCTCTAAAGATTGAATGCTGCTTGCTACTTTCCTGGATCTATATACTCCCAACATTCCCTAGCTTAAACCCTGATAATAGCAGGAGAGGTAGGCCAAGAATTCAAGATCTTTTGAAGCATAGTGGTTCAGTTTATTCTTAAAAATGGTTTATAGGAATTTGTAAGAAATGATGATGATGATGATGATGATAGTGATAGAGAACATTTATAGAACATTTCAAGGTTTGAAAAATCATTTACATATATGATTACATGAGTCATTCAGCAACCTTGTGAGACGTAACAGAGCCTCAATTTTCCAAATGGGGAAATTAACACTTGCCCATGATGATACTGATAATGTCGAGGCTAGGAGAAATAAAAAACAGAACCTTAGGTCTTTCCAACTTTAATTCCTACATTTCATTTACTAGGACATGTTGAGAGAAAGAGAATGAAGACCCATCAGTTGGGAAGCTTAGAGTTGGAACCTATCAAACATAAAAAGCTGGGTTGGCAGCCTGACTTGGCACTTCATGGGGCTCTGTGAGCCTACCCCAAGTCTGAGAGCAGAGACCTCTGAAATGGTCAGACTGGAGGCAAAAAAAAATCCATGAGAAAGTTATCTAGTGAGAAATGAAGAGTTAACTTAAAGTTTTTAGTCAGCCCCTTATTGTATTTATATGTCTTTCTTCTGCCAAGGGAAAAAAAAGATGTACCCTTAATGACAATCTCAACTATTTGCCATCTTCCCTTAACATTCCTCACTTAAACTACTCTGCTTATACCCCAGGAATAGACAATATTTATTTCTATTTATTATAATAACTTAAGTACATTTTCTCCAATTCCCAATTCTAACAGGCATACACAATGATGTGCATGTGCAGACACAAACACAGAATTCCTATTGTCACACTGATTTCAGACAAATCCCATTCTATCTGCTTAACTCACTGTCTTTCAAAAGGAGAAGAGGGTGGAGAGAATGGTGGGAAACTATTTTCCAAAAGACCTAGCTAGCCAAAGATAGCATCTTTTGATTTGGAACAAGACTGGAAGGAGGTAGGAAATGGGGAGATTAATAATGCCATAAATTAACTTCTATGAAGAACAGTGGTCTATTCCTTTCCTTGTGGGGAAGATTTGTTCTATTATTCCCAAGAATTTGGTTCACTCCGGGCAGTTCGAGCCAATACAGAGACCTTCCAAATTTCTATTTGTTTCTATACTCTCAAAGAGCCATTCCTCAGGGTGTCAGTGGATGACCACTGCTCCTACTGGCCTCCACCAGGCCCACAGTTGTGCAACTGTCGATTTGCAAAAACCAAGCCACTAAAAGTCCTGCCAGACTAAACTTAACCCCAAAACAATTCAAGTGCCAATGCTAGCAATTTTGTTTTTCTTTTTGGGTCCCAAAGGATAATCTGAAGAGACATTTGTCCTGGAGGACTTGGCTAAACCAAGTCAAGTCAATAAGTCACTTAACATTTACTAAATGCCTACTGTATGTCAGGCACTTTGATAATCACTGGGAATATAAAAAAGGTAAAAGCAGTTTCTGTACCCCTACCCCTAGTAGATCACAATCTAATGATGAATGATGAGAGAAGAGAGAATGTGCAAATAACTATGTACAAACTCTCTCTCTTTCTCTCTCCCTCTTTATATATATATATATATATATATATATTTATATACATATATTGATTTCTCTCTATATATATATATATATTTTATACATATATCAATAAACATATATTGATAGATAGAAATAGACATAGATATGTGAAAATGGAAATAATATTGGATGGAAGGAACTATTATTAAAAACTAGGAAAGGCTTTCACAGAAAATGAGATTTTAGCTGAAACTTAAAGGAAGCCAGAAAACTGTTATAAGACAGGAAGTCCTACCCTCTTGAACCCACAAGGTTATCACCAAGTCTAGAAACATTCATCTGTGGATTGATTTTTAGTCATTTAGGTTAAGGGAGAAAAACACAGAGTAAATACAAAGTCAGGGGTCCAAAATCCAGGCTCAGGTACAGGTCGTTGCAAGCAGCCATAAGAAGTACCTAGATAAGGGAGCAGGTAGATGAGAGGATACTCTCCCCTGTGTGAAGTCTAATAAAGAGATTCATAAAGACTCTATCCCACCATGGGAAGAGAAAGAACCAGAGAGTAGAATCTTTCCTTTTGAACAACTTGGCACTTTAAGGGGACCAAGGGAACAATAAGGGGACTGCTTCATCATCCCCAAACACAAGTCCTTCAGTTCTAAGGCATATGTGCCATCATGCATGGCTAAAGGATCTCAGTTCCAATCATGATCCAAGCCTACATCCACTCGTACACCGAGGGCTAAAGAACTCCAATCATACACACACATGTATTTATATGTCTTTGCACCCATCCTCTAATACCCAATTCAATTCAAAAGTCACTTCTTCCAGGAAGTCTTTCTTGATCCTCCCCATATCACCTCCCAGGCAGTAACTACCTTACCCCTTGCCCCACCTAGATCTTATTTATACCTTCACTTATACCTCTCTTGTAGTTATTGTTTCTTATTTTGTGTTGGAGTTACAGGTACTTGTGTCATTGCTTTGCTAAACTGAGGTCTATAAGGGTAGTCAATACAATTTATTTAGACTGATGACTACTGCAACTAGCACAGAGCTCTACAAAGAATACTCCCTTTAAAAATAGCTGTGGAATTGAATACTATCTCACAAATTATTTCCTAAGGTTCAGTTTTAGTCTTTTCCAGTTCAACCTGCCTCCAGCCAATTTTGAAATTGGGCTAAACCGATGGTATTAATTAAAGAATTATGAAGAATCAACTAAAAATCGAGTTAAAAAAACTTTAACAAAATTGCAACATACAAAACAAACCCACATAAATTGTCAACATTTCTATATGTTACCAAAAAAGTCCAGCAGCAAGAGCTAAATTCCATTTCAAATAACACTAGAGACTATAAAGTGCCTGAGTGTTTACTTGCCAAGACAAACACAGGAAATATATGCATACAATAATAAAATATTTTTCACACAGTCAGGTATAAACAACTGGAAAAATGTTAATTGCTCATGAGTAGGCTGAGCTAGTATAACAGAAATGACAATTCTACCTAAATTAATTTACTTATTGATTGCCATACTAATCAAACTACCAAAAATTGTATTATAGAACTAGAAAAAAATAATAAAATTAATCTGAAAGAACAAAAGGTCATGGATAGCAAGGGAATTAATGAAAAAAGTGGGAGAAGTGGCCTACCCCCATATCTCAACCTGTAACTATAAAGTAGTAATCATCAAAACCATCTGGTTTTGGCTAAGCAATAAAATAGTGGATCAGCAGAATAGATTAGGTCCACAATATACAGTTGTAAACAACCATGGCAACCTAGTGTTTGATTACTCCAAAGATCCCCACTTTAGAGGCAAAAACTCACTGTTTGACAAAAACTGATGGGAAAATGGGAAAACAATATGGCAGAAACTAGGCATAGACCAATATTTTACAATCTATACCAAAACAAGGTTTGTACATAAAAAGTGATACCAAAAGCAAATTAAAGGAGCATGGAGGAGTTTACTAGCCAGATCTATGATTAAGAGAAGAATTTATGACCAAACAAGAGATAGAGAATATTATGTGATATAAAAATGAATACTTTGATGATATTAAATTAAATTGTTTTTGTATAAACAGAATAATACAACCAGAAAAGAAGGAAAACAACACACTGGAGGAAAATTTTATAGCAAATATCTTTCATAAAGGCCTCATTTCTCAAATACATAGAGAACTGAATCAAATTTATAAGAATACAAGTCATTCCCCTAGTGACAAATGGTCAAAAGATATGAACGGTTTTCAGATTAAAAAAAAATTAAAGCTACATATAGTCATATGAAAAAATATTCAAAATCACTACTAATTAAAGAAATGCAACTCTGAGGTACTATCTATCTCACACGTATTAGACTGGCTAACATAACAATAAATGAAAATGATAAATGTTGGAGGGAACATGGCAAAATTGGGACACTAATACAATGTTGGTCACTTATGAACAGATCCAACTATTCTAAACGGCTATTTGGAACTATTCACAATGGGTTATAAAATTACATCCTTTGATCCAATAATACCACTGATAGGTCTGTATCTCAAGAGATCAAGAAAAAGACCTTTCTTTTCAAAAATATTAATAGCAGCTCTTTTTTGTGGCAGGAAAGAATTAGAAGTTGAGGAAATATCTTTCAGTTAGGGATTGACTAAAGAAACTATGGCATATGATTGTGATGAAATACCATTGTGCCGTAAGAAATGAGAGCAGAATGATTTCAGGAAAACCTGGAAAGGCCTACATGAACTTACACAGACTGAAATAAAAAGAACCAAGAGAACACTATACAGCAATAATATATGAAAATCAACTGTGAAAGACTTAACTATTCTCAGCAATACAATGATCCAGAAAAATTCTGAAGGACTTATGACAAAGAATGTTGTCCAACTCCAGAGAAAGAATGGATGAAATCTGAATACAAATCAAAGCATACTATTTTTCACTTTTTTTTTATTTGTGTGTTTTTATTTGGGGGTTTCGGTTTTATATAAGTATTTTCTTACAACATGACCAATATGGAAATGTTTTGTGTGATTGTACAAATAGGACCCAGATTAAATTGCCAACCTTCTCAGGAAGTGGGTAGGGAAGGAAGAGCAGAATAAATTTTGAATCTTATAATTTCAGAAAATGTATGTTAAAATTGTTATTACATATAATCAGGAAAATAAAATATTTTAAAAATGAGAGTAGGAAAACACAAAACAATTCTCTGATCCTAATGTCCCAAAAGATAAGGATCATTCTCCTTTATCTTATACAATTTTGAACCCTAAGCCAGAGACCTCTATCTACTATACTACTTCCCCTTTTCTATATGCTGCATCCTTTATTCTTAGACCAACCAAGTCAAAAGTTAAGACAACTGGTGATGATTCAGAATTCAAAGGATGATGTTGGCTTCTTTGATGCCTAATCAAGCTCTCAGTACTGTAAAAGTGAAATTTGGAAAATGCCATTCTATAAGTGTATATATTTCTATGGACATGGGAAATGTATCAAAACTACATTTCCCTTGATCCAACATGGTCCAACTGGTTTCCGTTTCCAGGTCTTTGGGCATGGGGAGGCCTATGTCGACGCAGAGAGGGGATATAATCTCCTGGGTTAGAAGGGAGCTCGCTCTTTGCGAGTAGGCTCTTGGCCAGGAAACAGGAGACAGTAATGGAGGCGGCAGTTTTGAATGCTTACAAGCGTGTGGTCTGATAACTTTATCTATAAACATGGCTTTAATTAAAATACTAATTTATATATTTATAACAGCCTTTATCATTTTTAATATTAATCAGTACTGCACAAAAACTGATTCTATCACCTTCATGGCTGACAGTTCAAACAAATTGTTCTTATCCCCACCCCCCACCTTCTGTCAGGGAAAGTCTTCAAATGCTTGGAATAGACGACCTGACTAACTCCCCAGCAGATTTGAGACTCATTAGTTATGCTCAGTCTGTTTTAGCCCTTTTGCCAAAATGGTTTTAAAGTGTGGCTGCCGTGTATGCTATAGCTCCTTGGAGCCACAGGTAAGAGCTGGGTGGCAGATGGACAACAAAGGAGGAAAACAGATCTTAAAAAACAGGTTTGACAAGCCCTCACATGAGAGTTAATAGTCTTCTCTGAACATTCCAAATAAGTAAACTCAAACAAAGCAAGCTATTGGCCATGTTTGAAAATTTATAACTCATTTTGCACCATCATATCTGCATCATCACTTCTCTGCCAAGAAAACTCATCCCTTTCCCAAGCAAAGGAATATGTTATCTTCACTTGTGCTTAGTTGGATAGTGGAAGGATTGTTAGTTACACAGTTAACTTTCTTTCTCTAGACCTGGCTGTGAAAAATTTCATCTCTTCCTTTTTAGCTACCTCTATATTCTGTACCACCTCTAGTTGCTTAAGAGACTGTCCATTGATGCTACTGATGACACTTTCTTGTGTTCTATACAACCTGGTCTCAGAATTTAGGAGCTATTTAATCCTGGATAAGACACTTCTATCTGCCTCAGTTTCCTCCACTGAAAATGGGGGGGGGGGGCCCAGCACTTATCTCAGCATTGTTGTTGAAGATCAAACGAGACAATCGTTGTAAGTGCCTGATATATAATATGTACTTAATATATGCTTGTTCTCACCCCTTCCCCCAAGAAGAATGGAGCCAGAAGAGTTACAAAATGCCATGTATCATATCCCCTGTAGTTCTGGATAAAATTGTATCTGCTTTCAGAGTCTATCTCTGCAAGCCTCCCAACACAATCCTCATCTGAAGACAGAATTGAACCATTGCCCAGATGGGGAAATGGTTCCAAAAGTAACAAAATAAAGAATTTCATTGATGGACATAGCAATCTAAGGCAAATTAGAATGATAATACTGCCATTTTTCATTTTACAAGTCAAATACCATTACCATCAAATATCATTTTATATAAAATCTCTACATAATAACATATTCTATCCACTACCCAAGAGTTTACTGGTTTCAAGTGGTACTTCTCACAGCCCCACATCAAATGAATTTGGATGGCCCTTCACTGATTCCCAAGTTCATGGTATTATTTGGATTAGCATCTATTCCAGTCTATATCTCCAAAGTCCTATTCCAATAAACTTTTATACCACACCAGAACAAATAACACATAAATGTAAAGCAAAGAAAGCATGTGATTTAATTAAAAATTGAATAGCAGGGCAAATAACAAATTAAATGAGGTAGCAAGCATTCTCAACAACCATACCGAATGGCTTTAAACTGTTTTCCTTGATCCATTTTCTCTCAATTTAAGAACTGTAATTTAGGGAACACTGTTGACTTCTTGGAAACATGAAGGAAAGATCCTCATTCTATCTCTCCCTGTTTTTCCCCATATATTTCCCCAGGGTCCCATAATTGCTAGGCTTGCCAATGTTTGGGAGGCACCCCTATCTCTTAGAGTCTGAACTAAGTAGTCATGCTGTAGAACACATACATATCTTTCTGGGATATCTAGTTAAAAGATTCCCTCTGATAAATAGGGTTCTCTATAGATTGCAAAAATATGGAGTTAAATAATTAGCCCTTTAAAACACAAAGACCATTTTAATACTCTCTAATCCACTAGATCCTTAGCAAACTCTTACCTTTCTGTTCTTGGTAACCAAAGGATACATGACTACCTTTTGACACTGATGATTCCTATCTCTTAATAAAATCTGAAGTGATTGAATAAGAGTGATACATAGTTCATGAGCCTTTGGAGATTTTGTTGAAGACTACAAAATAGTGGCATCCACAATTTTAAGTTTTAAATTTTAGCATAGACTGAAATGTTATTTCTCCAGAATCTAAATTTCCCAGTTTGTACTCATTTGTTCTGAGTTTGTACACACTATGAATATTCACAAATTAAATTGACAGTGTAAACAGACGTAGCATATGTTGATTCTGGGCTCCCTTTCTCAAGCTATACTCAGACTAACAGGTTGGGTTCCCAGGGAAAAGATATTTCCTTCCTAAGAGTTCTAGAAGAAACACCTAAGAATAAGCGGGCTACCTCTCTAGTATTTATATTTCATGAGCCACCACTTAAGTGTACATTCCTCAATATTTTCCCCCAATATCATCTAACCATTGATTGCTGCCAAAAAATTAATGAATTGGATTATATAGCATGAACCGAAGTATAACAACTTCCCCCAAATAGGTACACTCTCTTCTCTACATACCTAGGGGGGTCCTTGGAACAGTGACATAAAATTTAAAGTATTTGCTACAAAGCCACCCTATCACCAAGTTTAATTTTGGTTGTGATGTAGACAATAGATGTCACTACTTTTCTTGTATTCTTGTCTTCTATCAAGTCAATTTACTGCTGAAATCAATCAGGGCTGGATCCTCGGTAGATTAGGCCACTACAGCTCTTGTAGAATGGACCTCTACTGTATTTTCTGACTTTTCAAAGCATACCAAGGTTGAATCTAATACAGTCTATCCCATTTGTGATATTCACCTAATGTTAGAGAAGAAGAAATATGACAAAAAGAAGAAACAGCCATACTATGTGTCCAAAGCCACATGGTAACCAAATGAGGAAGGGTCTCTCCTACTTGAATGCTTACAGAGTTTCTTCCTTCTCATTCAAAACCAACAGGGAGAAAGAGAACATTCTTCTGTTTGTGTTTTTTGTATCAACACTTAGTTATACCTTAGCAGTCAAATTAAAAGGCTTTTCATCACCATGAAATAAGCTGACAAGAAATGAGATATTTACACATGCTCTGAAACAAGGAGGTAGTTTTTTTTAATTGCATCACATACTTCTGGAAATAGGCTTATCAAACCACTTAGGTCAGTGATGGGCAAACTACAGCCCACGGGCCAGATGTGGCCCCTTGAAATGTTCTATCTGGCAGCAGGACATTATTCCTCATCTGACGAATATAATGAGTAGGATACAGTGCAATGAAGCTTGGAAAGAGTTGCCTTAGAAACAGACTGACAGGTGAGCATTTCCTTTCCTTTGGCCCCTTCTTTAAAAAGTTTGCCAATCACTGACATAGGTTGATACGATGTGCTAGAAGTTGTTCATGTTTGAAAAATTGCACTCCAGTTGGCCAATGGGAATTAGAGAGAAAACAAAACTTGAAATCAGAGGATTGGTTTGATTCCCATACCTTCGCGTGATAATTGTTTGATTTAGTCAAATCATTTAATATTCCTGAACCTCCATTTTTTTCATCTATGAAATGATGATAATAATACCCATATCTCAAGAGGTAGCATTTTATAGAGAATATAGAGCTGGCCTTCAAAGCAAAAAAAAAATCTGACTCAAGTCTTACTTTTGACACAATACTTTGCCTCTTACTCCTCCACATTTTAAGACCATACTTGCAGAATCATTAATTATCTGCATTAGAAAAGGAGTTTCTTCATTACAGGTTCACTACACCAATACGATTATAGGTCTGGACAAAAACTTCTAATTTATTAGAAAGTTTGTATAAGTCTTAAAGATACACAAGTGTGAGCTGTTATTACTAATGAGCTATTTTTAAGGATGTAAGCCCATTAAATGCATATAGATGTTGACTAAAAGCATCTCCTTTATTTTTCTATTTCTTTTTTCCCCCAATGGAGGAGGAGGTAAGAGTTAGAAAAAATAAGTGTTTGATAACAAAAAAAATTAAAACAAAAAATATATATGAGAAATTCAAAGAAAAGTAGGAAGACATACATGAACTGATATAAAGTGAAGAAAGCAGAACCAGATGAACACTATGAATAATGGCTACAGTAATATAAGTTAAAACAACCCTAAGAGGAATATGAACTCATACTAAATCTAAATGATAAAACCTGCTCTTTTCCATCTTTCCTTGAGATGGAGAGCAATATATGGGGAATGTCATAAATATCATCAGAAAGGACATTGTATTGATTTTGACTAACTCTGTTCTTTGCTACAAGGGAAGGTCATTTGGAGACAATTAGGAGGAGGATGACATATTACAAATAATTGTAATGTAAAAACAGAAGGCATTAATAAAACATTTTAAGTGATTGTATATTATGTATACATAATACATGTATATATGGATATATATGTGTATGTTTATAATTTGTTGTCTTCCAATCGTGTCTGACTCTTTGTGACCCCATTTAGAATTTTCTTGGCAAAGATACTAGGGTACTTTGCCATTTCCTTCTCCAGTTCATTTTGCAGATAAGGAAACTGAGGCAAACAGAGTTATGTGATATGTTCTGGGTAACACAGGTTGCAAATGTCTGAAGCCAGATCTGAGTTCAAGAAGATGAGTCTTCTTGACTCCAGCCCCACTGTTCTACCCACTGTACCATCTAGCTGTCCTATTTATGTGTGTTAATATATATACATCCTTTCCTAAGTTTGAATCCAAAGCTGTACTTAAGCAAAAGGCTAATTTGTCTTTAAAACAGTATAGCAGATTCCCTGCCATTGCCACCCCAGCTCCTTAACTGATATTCTCCCATTGAAGGACATCTCTCTCTATTTTCTACTCTTGAATTTCTTGCTCCCTTGTCCTGTCACCTATCATACTTGGACAATTCAATCACCTGCCTCCTCTTGTTCTCCAATTTGTATGCTTCTGTATGGAATTAAAGGAAGTCCCATAACCATACTTACTGAGTCAACTACAAATGGATGTTAACCAATCTCAACTGGTCTCTAATTAGGCAGACCTTTTACTGCTCCCTAACTGATTTCCTATTTCACTCAACATGGCAGTAGTTTCAGACCTTTCCTTCTCTACTAAAGCTTAGTATAACCCCCTCTCTCCCAGACTTTCAGCTGAAGACATCTATTCCTACTTTCTGAGTAAATCAAGATCACTCCTCAAGAGCTCCCTTTTCTCCCCGACTTCTCTCAAAATTATTTTTCTTCACCCTCACTATTTCTCCTTTTACTCTGCTATTACTAGACAGCCTTTCTTGTCCAAGGCCAACTTCTCTATATATTGCCTTGATTCCATCTCTTCCTTTTTCCTCTGGTATATTGCCTGGACTATCACCACCACCACCACCCCCTCCTTTAACCTTCAACCTCTATCTATTGGATTTTCCACTGCTCACAAATGTACCCATTTCTCTAATCATTAAAAAAAACCTCTCAGTTTCTCCTATTATTGGCACTAATTACCATGCTTTATCTCTCATACCCCTTTCAGCTACACTCCTTAAGAAAGCAATCTGCACTGAGTGCTTCCACTTCCTCTCCTTTCACTATCTTGCTAACTTTCTGAAATCTGGACCAATCTAATCATTCAACTGAAACATCCCTTGCTAACGCATCCAGTGATCTCTTAAATGTTAAGTCTAATTCTTTTGTCAATACTCATCCTTCTTGCTCTTCTTCTCAGACATGAATAAAAATGCTGAACAAGACTGGGCCAAGGCCGGTGGTGCTCTACTAGAATCCATCTTACAGACTTATGCCAGCTATTAAACAACACTCTTTGGGTCTCACCACTCAAGTAGATCTAAATTCACCTAAGTAAACTATTGTCAAATTCACATTACTTCATTTTATTGCCAACTGATATTATTAAAGATTTTTTATGAAATGCTAAGCTAGAATCAAACTATATTATGTTTTGGGCATTCTCATTTAGTAGTCTAAAAATTCTGTTCAAAAAGTGAATTAGTTTTGCCTAGGATGACTTCTTGATGAATCAAACTATACTGGCACTTGGTAATAAATTCTTCCCTTCCTAAAGCGTTATAGAGTCTTATGTATTGTTTTTTAATTTTAAATTATTTATGTCAAGCTCATAAATCTATAGTTTGGATACATATAGTTATCAATACATCCATCTTAAAGAGAATCTGAGTGTTATTAAGCTTAAGAAGTTACATTTTCAAGATGATTAAGATATTGCGATGGTCTGACATGCACGAGGGCCTGTGCTGACTTTAGCGTGTTCATGAGACAAAAAACACTACTTTGCTGATTCTGACAATATTCGGTATCACTGAACCTTCTCTTGTGGTTACTATTAAGCAAAATATCTACCAGAAGATATTAATTTCTTCTTTGCCTTGGGCTGTACCCACTACTTTGTGCCTCCTCTGAGTCTATAAAGCACCTTTTTCTCCTGGATTCATCTTTTGGAAGAAGGAAAAGAGAAGTTGCATAGGCAGGAATCTTGCTCTCTTCATGCAAATATTAGAAATCTGAAAAGTAGACCTGTATTGAAAGAAGCTTCTTTTAATGAAAACTTTAAAACTTAGCAGCAATGGTTGATGTTCCTCTGACTAAACCACAACTACAGATAGGCTAGAACCCTTCCTAAAGATAGCCAAGTCCAGTCATAACCCAGCTTTGTCCCTAGACATCCCCTGATCCAAAGCACTGACCATAGGAAATCGATTATAAAAGTCAATTGGAAAGGAAACAATTTCAATGGCCTAACAAGTAGAAAGTCATATTGGTGAGTGTAATTCACTTTACATGGTTTTACCCATAGTAAGTAACACTTATTCAATCTTGTTTCATTCTTTCAATGCATTCTCACAATAGGTATACTCTTGAAAAATTGCAAGTAAATTGAATTTTTAAAATAAATCAGTTTTTCCATGCACCAGAAGATCTCACTTATAAAAGAACTGTTCAATAAATCTCACTATGCCCTGGGGTGGAGAGGGGAGAGCAGAGGAAGAAAATATGTGTGGTTTTACATATACATATATATGTAATATGATTACAAATATTATATATGTAATGTAGCATTACATTACATATATAGCATTACATTACATATATAATATTTGTAATCATCTAACTTTTCTCTGTTTTACTGTGTGATACCTGCATTCCATGTCTGGTTCTGTCACTATTAATGGAGGAAAAATGGGAAGGGAATGAGGATTTTTTAAGTGACTATTTACCAGGCATTGTGCTAAGTGCTTTACATATATTTTCTCATTTGATCCTTACAATTATCCTGGAAGGTAGATACTATTATTATACCTATTTTATAGATGAGGAAACTGAGGCAGGTAGAGATGAAATGGCTCACATAGCTCCTTTGACCTCAGATCTTTCTAACTCTGGGTTCAATAATCTACCCACTATGCCACCTAGCTGCCTAACTTATATTTATATAATACTTCAAGTTGTTTATTTTTTTAACCTTACTTTCTGCTTTAGTAACAACTCTAAGACAGAAGGGCAAGGGCTAGGCAAATGGGGTTAAGTGGTTTGCCTGAGGGTCACCCAGCTAGGCAATGTTGAGGTCAGATTTGAACCCAAGTCTTCCTGGTTCCAGGCCTGGCATTCTATCTTCTGGGTCACCTAGCTGCCCCTACCTTAAGGTTTAGAGAAAACTCCCCTCCCAATCAGGTAGCGCAAGCATTATTATCCCCAATTTACCAATGAGGAAACTGAAGCTCTTAAAAAAATGTAAATAAGTGACCTACCTAGGATCAAACATTTGCCAGTGTCTGAGGCAGGATTAGAAACTCAATCATCTGATGTCTAGTCTAAAACACTCTGTTCTTTCATGTGCCTGGAAAGTCCCTTTATTTCATGTTCAATGACATGTCTTCTGCGTGATGACACCAAAAAATGAAAACACCCTCCAAAAGAGAATGTGCTGAAGGATTTAACAGTGTTGGTCTCCAGGTGAAGTGGGAGAAGCAGCTCCCTTGGTGGCATAGAGTGAACTTAGTTTCAACAGATTTGAATCTGTATTTAGATTCTAATATAGTCTAGTTCTGGGTCCCAATTTACTTCTCTGTAAAATGAAAATAATAAAAGTCTATGCCACATATGGCTGTTATGAGGAAACCTTAAAATACAGCAAATGTTGGAGCTGTCATTACTATTATGTTTATCATATGATTGAGTAATTCTGGGAAGTCCTCTTCCAAATATCTCTCACCTGGTATTCTGCTATGAGCTGAAATTATAACATGAAGGAGTTATTCTTTGAAATTAGGCATAAATGCAAGCATCTCTAGAGTCAATAGCCCATTATTTGCCATTAGCATCCTGCTGTGAATTAATTTATCAGTTCACTTTTCAACATGACGCCCAACTGAAAATAAAGCTTCTCTAGAATGAGCAGCTTAAGTGACACAGTGGATGGAGAGATATGTCTGAAGTCAGAAAGATTCTTCTTCCTGAGTTAAAATCTGTCCTCACATACTTTCTACTTTTGTGACTCCAGGCAAATCAGTTTAACCCTATTTGCCCCGGTTTCATCATCTGTAAAATGAGATATAGAGGGAAATGGCAAACCACACCAGAATCTTATCCAGGAAAATCCCAAATTGGGTCACAAAGAATTGGACATTACTGAAACAACTGAACAACCACATCAGGAATGAGACATAGAACAGGTAAGTTTGGACTGAGCAGAATGGGAAAGCAAGCCAAAGGATGGTTTAGAAAAAAAAAAAGCTAAAAATCTAAAAAACCTAAAATACAAGGATGGCTTCATCAAATACTGATCATTAAGGTCCTATGGAAAGATCAAGACTTGTACAAAAAGATATGGTAAAGTGAGCAAAATAAGCAGAACAATTCATAAAATCATTGTTGTAAAACTGAGCAATTCTAAAAGACTTAAGAACTTTGATCAAGAAAATGATCAACAAGGACTCTCAAGGACTAATGAAGAAGGATGCTGCCCACTTCATGAATGAGAGATGATGAGTTAATATACAGAATGAAAAATTTTGAAATGGCCAAAGTAAAAATTCGTTTTGCTTGATTATGCCTACATGGTACTAGGGTTCTCCACTTCTTTATTTTTCTTTTGAGCTTTCTTTTTATTTCTTAGTTAGTGGAGGGAGATAAGCAGGATTTATAAAAATAAGTCCTTCATAAGTAAAAAAAGAAGTAAGAGCAACAAGAAAAAAAGAGGATAGGGACGCTCTCAGATACTGTCTTGTAAACAACTATTTCTGTCCTTTAGATCTAGAGTCATCATCACTAAACCTTCTGGTACACTTTATTCTAAGTCCTCTGGCATAGCCCATTGCACAAGACATTTCCCGTACACAGAGAAGCACAAAAACAGACACATAAAGCAAGCTGCCCAAATAACCAAATCCCCCCCACACCCCACCCTGCCACATTGTTCTGTGACAGTGAAATCACTGGCTTTCACACTCTTCCCTTCTGATGCAATCATCTCTATAGCCACAGTATGAAAGTCAGTTTAAGGGAAGGGAACAAGTGTTTAGTAATTTACTATGATGGGCCAGCCACTGGGTTTTACAAATATTATCCTATTTGACCCATACTAACCCGGAGTACTAGACTTTCCTTGCTTTTATCTTCTGCCTATAGGAAGCCACACTCTAGTAGAGAGGTTGCTATAGTTATTAGGAATACTATCTTCCTACTCCCACAGCATTACATTCCCTGGCTACCTGACTGAAATAATCTGTACCATCTAGGAAGAGTTGGCCTCCATAGAGCACCTCAGTAAGGGGTCCTGGGCAGCCAGAAGTCACCATGCAAGCCCTAGGGTTGAGTATAAGGCTTGAGGGCATGCTATTTTCCCAAGGAAGGAGAGGGAAGGCGAGAGATGACACATGTTATGGAATGTTAATAGTATGTAATTTATATAAAATTATGGTTATGACACATATTTTCAAGATGTACAAACTGTGATTCAAAGAAATCGTGGTATAATGAAAAGAGCAATATCTCTGTAGTCAAAGAATTTGTGTTCAATGTTTGCCTCTGGTCCTTTATTATCTGTGGGACCTTCAGCAAGTCTTCTAACATCTATGGACCTTGGTTTCCTCAACAGTGAAAGAAAGCAGTCAGAATATATAACCTCTGAGGTGCCTTCTAGCTTTAGATCTGTGATCCTATTGATTTGTTCAAGAATCCAGAGATGGTTAAGTAACTGAATCAAAATTCAAATTCAAGTTTCCCATTCCACTTTTATTATCCCATCATATATCCCACTATATTGAATCTCTGGTGCTTAGCACAACATTAGGTACATGTTGGTATCTAATGAGTAGATGAATCAAAAGGCAAAGTTCTTACAAGGGAATCATACACAAGAAGCAAAAAATAGAGTATTGGAAAGAACATTGTACTTGGAGTCTAAGGATTGAGATCATAGCTCTAATGCTTCCTAGCTTGTGTGACAATGAGGAGGACATTCTGTCTCATCTGTAAAATAGGTATAAAATATTTAATTTCACGAAGTTATTGTTGAGAAAATACTTGGTAAACATTAATATTCTCTTAAAATTATTAGTTTTATTTCCAAATCTTCACAACCAAATATTTACCAACTTCTGCCATGACTTAGAGGTAGTGAGGTTCACAGAGAGTAATTTAAATGCAACCAAATTGTTGAGGAGGAATGTCCTCAGCAAACCAAATTCTCTCTGCCTTTGGTCCTGGCTCTTCTGAAAGGGTAGGAATGGATTACAGAGCTGGTTGCTGGTTGAAATAGAGCCTACGTCAGGAGCAGTCTCTTTCTGGTGGTTGCCTGGTGACCCTAATGGAAAATGATCAGTGGTAGGACGATGTCACAGAAACCACTCCCTAAGCTGGGGACCTCAGAGGAAAGTCCAAGTGTAGAGGAAGCAGTACTGTCTTCTAGAAACATTGCTTCTAAAAATCCTGAATACCCCTCTGTGTCTGTGGAGGGGTGGGGGGATAAAAAAGAGGGAGCTTTAGAGCTTAAGAAGAATTTATGTATATTTGTTCTTCCTGTTGAATGCTGGGGTCAAGACCAACAAAGGAAGAAGTGACCCAACACAATTTGTAATGCAGGTCTCCCTCTTACTTTTGAATCAAGAGAGAAGAGAAGAGGAGATGAGAAGAGAAGAGAGGAAACCCCTGGCAGAGCTAAACTGCAGCTAATATATAGCTGATGGGTTATTCATTTCTTCATTGATACAACAGGTACTGTTTATAGAGAATGTCCTAATCAGCCTAGGGAGTAAAGAAAGCACAAGTTTGGGAATTAACTCTATGAAGCATATAATCCACGGGCAAATTATTTCACCTTTCTGACCCATAATTCTTTCAAATAAGAAACATAAACAATCCCCAATTTTCAGCCAGGGGAAAGAGGTTGTGAAGCTACATAAAAAATAATAACAACATTTAAAAAGAAAACATTCTATTAAAAAAATCAAGCAGTTTTTAGGATATTAAATTTTGTTTACTCTGAATTCCAAGCTTACTGAAATCATGCCTCCCCCATGGAGAAGTCTACATCATTGGCTCCATGTAGGAATGCCATCCTCTTTATCTCTGATCCAAGTCTCTCCTCACTCCAGAAATGGCTTGCTGCAATCTTGATGAAATCAAATCTGCTATAACTTCAATGGGTATTGTTGGCAAAGCAGCATGGAGTCATGGGAAGTACTAGAGTCAGGATATGTGGTTCCAGATAAAAGTTCTGAAGTTAATAATAAAACTGTCAAGCAAGCAAGCATTCATTAAATACCAACCATGTACCAGGTACCACATTAAGAACTGGGGAAATAAGGATAAAAGTAAAGCTGTCCTTTCTCTTGAGGAGCTTATACTCTAGGCAGGAAGTTTAAAAAAATGTAAAAATATGTGTGTATTAGTTGTTGTTGTTCAATCATTTCAATCGTTTCCTACTCTTTGTGACACCATTTGGGGTTTTCTTGGTAAAGATCCTGGAGTGGTCTGACATTTCTTCAATTCATTTTACAGATGAGGAAATGAGGCAAACAGGATTAAATGACTTGCCCAGGATCATAGAACTGGTAAGTTTCTGAACCTGGTTTCGAACCCAAGAAAAGGAGTCCTCCTCACTCCAGGCCCAGTATGCTATCCACAGTACCACCTAGCTGCCTTATTGCATATATACATATATATATATATATGTATGTATGTGTATAAATACACATACATACAAAATTGACACATCATAATTTGAGGAGGAAAGAATCAAAGTCTTAAAAGAGACCAAAGATTTTAAGATGGAGTGGATTCTTTGCATGGAAGACAAAAGTGCAAAATCATGGAGATGAGAGATGTGCTATTTGAAGAGCAATGAGAAGGCAAATTTGAATGGTACCATGTATATATGGAGGATTAAGGGTAATGAGATTAGAAAGATGGGTTGAAGCCTGATTTTAAAGGGCTTTAGATAACAAATAAGGGAGTTTATATATGATACAACAGGTAATGGGTACAAGGGAGCCACCGGAATTTATTGAGTCAGGAAGTAACATAATTAGATTGGCATTTCAGGAAAATCACTTTGGTTACTGTCAGAAGGATAACAATGATTCTCTGTTTGACCTTGGGAAAGTCATTTCAACTTCTATGGGCCTCAGTTTTCTCATCTACAAAATGGGGATATTACAGTTCTCCCAGAGACATTCAGGAGAGTGTATATAGGTACACATACCTTTTGCCCAGAGTTTCCCAAGTTTACAGGGGCTTCTAATTTTGAAAGGAACTTTCTTCCTGGAGACAAGTCACGTGGTTGAGAAACAAAGAAACCATTCAGAGAAATCAGGAAGGAGTACTGTGAACTATGATGTCCTCCATGTTTCTCCAGTTGAGTGCACAAGGAATGAGAAACTGGGAACTCTTCCCATGATAGACAGCCAGGAAAGCAAAAGGAGTAAACACTTTATAATATGGAAAACATGTTCAGGACAATGAGAAGAGATATAATGAGACATACCAGAAGACTTAGCTTGGTGACTCTACCAGAATCCATTCCATAACATTTGTCCTCCCTCTGCTTCTGAAGAATCTTCCTAGGAAAAGCCCCAGCTCCTCTGTACGCATCCAACCATTTTACTTCTCATTCTCCTCTGACTGATGGGAGGAAAAGTTGAAGGGAAAGAGGTTCAATCTAATAGCTGCAGCCATAATGACCTGAAAATGAAGTCCTTAAATGCTTGTTCGCATTATTGTATTATTTGAAATTTCTATTCAAGTGTATAGCTATTTACAATGATTTAAAAAACTTATAAACTACCCAACACCAAAAGGGTTTTGCCTCAGTTTATGATGGCTATAAATTAAGTGACTATTATCACCAAAGACAGGCAATCAAGGTACCTGAAATACGCACAAAGCAGTCACAGCAAACAAAAAGTCCAAAATGCTCACTTTGTTCCAGAGAATATTCTTCCCCCCTGCTACCATGGTTCTGCCACCTTCTAGGATGGTAACAACAGAGAGAACAGCTCATCATTATGTCCCATTCTCTCCAAGTCAAAATAACTGTCTAAACAAGAAGTCAGAGGCATTTTCAATCAGGTGCCTAATTATTGTCTGTCTGATGAAAAGGTTACAGTGTTGACGAAAATACCAAGTGAATAATTTCAACTTGAGTCATTTTTCAAGTGATGAAGAAGAATCTGTTGAAAGTCTTTCCATGATTTTATAACTTGCACTTGCCTCCTAGAGTGAGTTCAATTAGAAAGGCTGAAGCCAGAGCTGAGAGTCATCCTGTCTGTTTAAGGATGAGCTGGGGAAAATCTGGAATTGCCAGGGCTTAAACCCACTGCCTCTGGGGCTATGTGCTTGGAAGTAAACTCAGGTTTCTGGTGCTCCAATTCATTTGTACTTGGCCCAAAACAACTTCCTGTTTCTAAGAAAAGACAGAGGGAGGTCTCATGAGGTGCTTTAGATAGCAAATCAAGCTTACCCAGGCAGCAGCCAAGGAGCGGCAGGCAAGAGAAAAGGGAATTGACCCTTCTCTTCCATTAATGTCTCTTCCATTAACCCCCTCCATCCCAAGATAAGCCCTAGATCCACATTTGTTCTATGATGGAGAAAGGATTATTGTATGAGGTTGTTCCAAATATATGTCAGAATAGCTTAAAAAAATGAAGAAGGGTTTGTGTGTGGGGCCAGACAAATTCAAGATATTTAAAGAACATCTGGATTTACTAAGCCCAACTACAAGCTCTGATAATACATGCACCTGAGAGAAAGGACATGTGTGTATGAGACACCTTGGAGATCAGGGATATAATGGATTCTTTCTATTCCCCCTCTCCATTGCTTTCTCTACTTCTCTCTGCAGTTCTAGAAATCACTTTTCCAGTGATATCACACACTGTTACTATGGTCACAAGTGTTATGGCAAAACAAAACTGGCTGATCCTTATCCCAAGGCTAGCAACCTGAAGAAGAGAGTTGAGGGAAAGAGGGAGGGATGGCAAATTCCATGAAGTCTGCCATTCTTTGACCACAGGTCTGGTCTGAGTTTGGTGGATACCCAGAGGCAAGGCAGCTGGGGCATTCTGTGGTGGAAATGGAGACCCTGTGATGTAAACCCACAGGTAGGTGGGGCTCATCCTCCTCCAATATGAGTCTGGGTCAAGATGTGCATAATATCTGCCCTTCTCCCACCCACTCTCCCCTCCCCTCCCGCATGCCTTCCTTCTCCCAATCTGGTCTATTCTCTCCACTTAGGAACCCATTGACTTTTTTTCAGGGCACCAATAACTGGACCAGCCCACCAGGGGAAAAAATGTGAAGTAGGCTGATTTTTCTTCAGTTGCTCTGCATTGTAAACTAAAGGTTCTGTCCTCCTCCTTGGTTGCCTGTCTCTTTATTTCTATTCCTCCCATTTACCAGGAGGATGGTGACCAACAGACCTCAAATCCGGAAAAGTGGCTTTGTTTGACAAAGAATATTCCTTTTGTGGACTCTCACCAAACATTGCCTTAGGGCTATTGTAAAAAATCTGTAACAGGAACACCATATCCAAGACACCAGTGCCTCATTCCTTAAGAAACACCATGATATAATATATGGTGTTAGACTCAAGAAGACTTCCCTTGTCCTCAGTTTGCTCATCTATAAAATAGGGACAAAAATAACTATAATTCTTATTTATCTTACATGTAAATATATGTGGCTAATAATATAAAGATATAATATATAAACACATATAGATATACCTATGTCATAAATAGATAGAGACAATAATAACTGTAGTGGGAATCAGTGACCACATAAATGCCAGTTGTCACTGTTTCCTTTAGTCGATCAGAACTCCCTCTTCTCAAGGGCCTCTTTGACTCTCAATAAGGCCATAAGCTCCTAAGAGTTTCCTACATCATTTCCTACAAGCCAAATAAAAACATAAAGTTTCTTGAGAAGGTTTTGAGTGATTGAGGTAAATGGGAGGTTCAGGCCCCAGGCATTTGGCACCATCAAATAATCCCACATAGGCATCATTTAAAAGCCTTCCCAATCTAACTTACCTATTAAATCTTATTAAACAGTAATAACTTGCTCCGTGCTCACTTGGTCTTTGGCCCAGCCAATCTGGTGTTCTTGTTACTTCTCTCTCACCTTGTTCTGTTTCTAAGTTCTGTGCCTTTGCATAGGCTCTCCTCCAATTTGTCTGAAATGCCTTTCCTTCTCACCTCTACCTCTTACATTTCCTAATTTCCTATAAGCTAGTTGTGCTTCTATCCCAAAATTAGGACAAAGGAATGTATATATGCTTTTATGTGCACACAATATCTTCCTCTATAAGATGGAAAGGAATATTCTATGGATATCTTTGCAACATTTCCTGAGATTAATCAGTCACTAGGGCTAGTTCTCTGAGTTTTGAGGGTTTTTCCTTAAAACGGATAGGTGAGATGATAAATCTTTCCCCTCTATATTATAACCTATATTTCGCATCAAATGCCTCTCCAACCAATGAATAGACATTTATTAAGCATCTACTATGAGGCAGTCACTGTGCTAAGTACTAGAGATACAAAAAGAGGCAAAAGACAGTCCCTGCCCTCAAAGAACTTACAATCTAATAAAGAAAGTAACATGCAATCAAATATATATACAAGGAAAGGTACATATGGAATAAATAGGAAATAATTAACAGAAGGAAGAGACTATTAAGAAGTGTTGGGAAAGGCTTCCCATAGGAGGTGGGATTTTAGTTAGGACTTAAAGGAAGCCAGTGGGGTCAGTAGTTAGAAGAGGAGAGAGAGAGAGCATTCCAGGCATGGGAGGACAGCCAGAGAAAATGCCCAGAGCCATGAGATGGAGTTTCTTGTCCATGGAACAGTCAGGAGGCCAGTGTTGAAAAAGGCTCAAAAAGGACATATCAGGAAATAAGGTACAAGAAGACTAGAAAGGTAGGTAGGAGGAATCTAGGTTATAAAGGACTTTCAATGCCAAGGGAGCATTTTGTATTTGCTCCTGGGGGCAATAGGAACCCCCTGGAGCATTTTAAGAAGGGAGTGCCAAAAGAAATGATAAAAGAGACAGATTCAGAGAAACCTGGGAAAACTAGTGAAGAGTGAAGTGACTAAAACCAAACAGTTATAGAATTTATACAATGACCACATCATAGTAAAAGAAAGCAATTATGACAGACTTAATAAGTGATCAATGTAATTACCAATAATACCTCCAGGAGACTGATCATGAGTTATGTTCCCCACCTCTTGACAGAGACATGTTGAATCCAATGAATGATTTTTTTAAACATCGCCTTTTTTCTTAAAATCACAAATAAGTGATTTTGCAATTTTTAAAAAGTCTTTGTCTTTTAATTCTTTTTTAAGCCTTTTTTTTTAAAGTCTTTAAGACCTTTTTAAGTCATCATCTACACTAGGACATGAAAAGGAAAGAGTCCATATCCAAAAACAGTATCCAAATGAGTTTTATTATCTTTACAATCAACCTAGAAGTGATGAAAACTGGAAAAGAGGATTACTGCAAGTTGTTGAACAGTTTTAGATCACTTCAGAGAAGGTTGGAGGAAAGATAGCAGTAAAGACTCATTCCCAGATTTGCCTTTTTATAGAGGAATAGCCATCTCCAATGTGGGAGGTGGCATTAAACCAATTGTCTATTTCCAGTAGATTCTAAGGAAGAGATTAGTAAGGGGAATTAGCCATTATCTACTACATGTACTCCCAATTGTATGCTTTGTCAGTCTCTGAGCACTGTAATTGGTTGAGAGGACCAAAGGAGAGAGAAAAGGAGAAAAAAGAGAGTCTGATTCACTCCCATTACTAAATTTATGGACCTGTTCTTATAGATTGAGGGTTGCTTTTTGGTTTTAACTGGTCTCTGAGGAATTCTCCCAGAGTTCTTCTGCACTAGCACTGACTTCATAAGAGATTATAAAATGGAAAAAAAAGAACAAAAGTATTAAAATTTCCTCATGGATGAATGTTCCTAAACAAATCTCCAGACCCTCAAACATGCTTTAGGTACCCTAGATGCGTTAACATTTATTCGTGGCCTTTTTTTCAATATTAAAAGAAGTATGACTTGGTAGATAGAGAATAGGCTTTGGAGAGGGAAAAACTTGGATTTTTACCTCTGATACAACCTGGCTATGTGACTCCAGGCAAGTGTTTCTACCTCTAGTTTCTACTAGGATAAGTCAATCTTGATTCCCTCCCTTTCTAATAATTTTCTGGCTTTTAAAATTACATTTATTTTCATTAGTTCATTTCCCTCCTTAATGGAGGGATGTGTAAACTAAAGAATCAAGAAAAATCCAATTGCAACTTGATGACAGTGGTAAACTGAGAGAGGTTCAGGAACTGATTCCCTTGGAGTGAAAAGTATACAGCTTCTCCTTTTGGAGTTCCCCCCAAAAAGTGTGAGCTTAAAGATAAAGGAAGAAAGAATAAAACTTGGGAGAAGGGGAGGAAGTAAAGCCTTCCAGGGTTTTTTTTTCCCTATGCAGAAATTTTTCTTGGATTCAAAAGGAATGAGGAAAACTCTAGTCCTAAAAGTCACCAGTCACCACTAACATCAATAATTGTAATATTTTATTGTCGTTCTTCGGTGTGTACTTTCATTTCTGAAGGGATTTGACTTCATTAATGCAGCAATTCATCTACAATATATAAGCTTAGACAGTTTCCTGGGCTCCGAGAGTTGCCTGTGGTTCCACAACTAGACTGTGTCAGAGGCAGAGTTTGAACTTGGGTCTTTTTAAACCTTAACTTGGCCATTCATCTACTAAACCATGATGACTAAAGTTGTTGTTATTGTTGTTATGTTTTTTGGTGGCCAAAATTGTACATTAGAAGCTATCTTTCATGGACTTCATTATTGTTATTGAGTCATTTCAGTCACATCTGACTCTTGGTGACCCCATTTGGGGGTTTTCCTGGCAAAGATACTAGAGTGGTTTGACATTTCCTTCTCCGACTCACTTTATAAATGAGAAAACTGAGGCAAAAATGAAGTGACTTGCCCAGAGTCACACAGTTCCTAAGTGTCTGAGGCTATATTCAAGCTTTAGAAGATGAGTCTTCTTGACTCTAGGTCTAGCAACATCCACAACAGCACCTTGCTGACCTCGATCATGGACCAAAGAAAGACAAACCCCCACGCTATAAATACAAGACCTCAAAATCTCCTAGAGATTTCAGTCAATGTATATTATGCTAGAAATAGAGTATTATCCCAAACTGAATAATGGCCTGGATACATATTGATAAGTAAAAATTTAATAATTCATCCAAATAAGTATAACCTACTAGTTACCAGGAGCAACATGATTTAAAAGTATAAAGACTTGACTAAGGAGAGACTAAAACTGGGTGGGACTAGGATGAGGAGTAAATCTTTCCTGTTGTTCTGTTTGCTACCAGAGTCATACAAAGGATGCATTCAGTGGACTTATAGAGGATGAACTTATTTTCTAATATTTTTATTTGATGCAAATAGTTAATTTGTTTACCTATGAAACAATCCCTAAACACATTGAACATAAAATAATAATATAGTGAGTTGTCACAAGGTCATTTATATTTAAATCCCATTAAAAAGATGAGAATAAGATAATAATTATAAAGTAATAATAGATACATACATAATAAACCAAGCCAAGAAGATAAAAACTATATGCAAGCAGGATGAAGTGAATAGCATTCCTGTTCTCTTACCTATTTTTGGAAGATATCCTGAGGATGCTTTTAGTGAGTCTACAGTGGATCAGTTTAAACCTTAATACTTTTCATTCCAATAAACTGTTTAAAATGTATAACTGCATTTTTAAAATGGGGTTATTTTATCCACTTAGGCAATAATCTGTAGAACACTGGAAATAAAGAATAACAAGATAGTAACTTGTTCCAGGATGCTTTCCTCTTTGAACTTCATTGAAAAATAGAAGCATGAGATAATAATAGCAATGGTGATGATGACAATGATAATTTCTGGCAATAAATTAATACACCTAGAATTGTCCAATGTAACCAAAGATTGTTACTTCTGAGTGGAGTCTATGAAATGACTCAGAGGCAAAAGTGGAGCTAAAAGGGGACAGCTAGGTGGCTCAGCAGATAGAAGCCAGGCCTGGGTCCTGGATTCAAATTTAAACTCAGACAGTTCCTAACTGTGTGATTCCTGGTAAGTCACTTCACCCAATTGCCCAGCCCTTACCATTCTTCTGCCTTGGAACCTAGTATTGATTCTAAGACAGAAAGTAAGAGTTTGGAAAAAAGTAGAACTAAAAGATCCTCCATCTGCATAAATTGAATAAACAACAAAACAGTAAAAAATAAGTGTTGAAAATGACCACATCATGCAAATTTATTTATAGATATAGAGAGGTTTATGTTAGCACTTCAGGATCAGGTTTTCACCAACAGAAATCTTGGAAAGGGGATCCATAAAGAATCCAAATTTATTTATAAATTCAGATGATGCAAGGGAACATTAGAAACAGGAACATCATTGTAGTTTGCAAAAATTTATCACTAGTACTATACATAGCAAAACATGCCTTGGTGGCCAGACTTATCCATTAGAAGCTCACTTTCTTTAACAGCTTCTGTTCAGTGGTTTCGGTTCGGTCAAACTCTTTGTCACCCCTCTTGGGGTTTTCTTGGCAAAGATATGAGAGTGCTTTGCCATTTCCTTCTCCAGCTCATTTCACAGATGAGGAAAATGAGGCTGGTTGTGGGGTTAAATGGTTAAGTGACTTTCCCAGGGTCACATAACTAGTAAACCAGATTTAAACTCAAGAGTCTTATGAGTCTTCCTGACTCCAGGCCCAGTACTCTATCCACTGCATCTCAGAACTCAAAATATCCTTAAGAATTCAACAAATAGAGGGCAGCCAGGTGGCTCAGTATATTGAGAGCCAGGCCTAGAGATGGGAGGTCCAAGATTCAAATCTGGCCTCAGACACTTCCCAGCTGTGTGACCCTAGGCAAGTCACTTACCTCCCATTGCTTACCCCTTACCACTCTTCTGCCTTGGAGCCAATACGCAGTATTGATTAAGATTAAGTAAGAGTTATTAAAAATAATAATTCAATAAATAAATTGTACTGGAACTAGATCATTATTGCAGACCAAATTGTTGCCTACCATCACAGACATATTATTTTTCCATAAAAATTTAAGAGCATTTTTAATAGTTAACAACATACCAAATAGTAATATAAACCCCAAACTAGGTAGAATTTTTTTTAAACTTTCAAAATATAAAGACCTAGCCCCCCCCAAAAAAAATTCAAAACCACTTGGAAACAGGATGGGGCATGCATCATCTCTGTCATCTTGTCTTTGACTTGAGCTTTATCCCATGGATACTTTTGGTTAGCCTAAGGAAGAGGAGCTAACATGCAAAGACTTTTACTCAATTTTCCAAAAAAGCAGTTATTTTATTCATTTGTGCAATAGTTCACAGAACATTGAATAGAAATATATATATATACATATATATATATACATATATCAGTAAGAGAGCAACTTATCCAACTACCTTTATTAGATGAACTCCATTGAAAAAAGATAAGAATGAGATGAATAATTAATTAATAAGAATTGCCTCATTCTTCTCATCTTACTATTATAGGAAATTATGCAAGATTGGCTAACCCTGTGGTGTGGATGCTATGTCATCAGTGAGTATTACAGAAGAAGTCAGTTCCCCTTTAGCTTAACTGCTTCCATCTTATACCTCTCCTTTGTTGCCTAAGTACAGAAATTTTAAGAACAGCAGTGGAATTCAGACTTCAGCCCTTCCCCTCACCCCAGCCATTTGAACATTGCTCAGTAGAAAAGCCACAAATCTGACCCCTCCTTTGTACATTTTGCAGTATATATATAAGGGTAAAGATTGTTCCCTTCCCACTGCCACCTTCCGCCTAGTTAGTGATTCAGGATTAATAACGCTAACAGTAATACAAATTGTACTCATCATTAGAACATTTAGAGAGAACAACCCTCCTTAAAGTACAAAACGGTGCAATCAGCTCTCCATTCTCTGTACAAATGTGACCAGGGAGATCTGCGACATCCACTACAGTCTTCTTATTTTGCATATATTTTCTCTGCCAAGGGAAAGATAACCTTTGGAGTGGAAAAGATAGATCCAAAGTAGAGAGCAGGAAATTGAAACCCAAGCTAAGTGAGAAGATAGAAAGAGAGCTCTGCGCATCCTAAGAGAGTCTCCCTCATCAGGCCCAGACGAATGGCATGCCAACATTCAGAAATAACTGAGATGGAATAGCTAAGCCAACTGCTGGTAATCTTTGGAAAATCAAGGCAAATGAAAGAAGTGTGACTAGAATGGGAAGGGGAGAATGTCATAATTTTCAGAAGAGCAAAGAGCAAACTCTAAAAACTAGAAGCCAATATGTTTGATAGTATCCTGGTAAAATTTTATAGATCTTATTAAAAACATAATTTGTGAGCATTTAGATAAGAAAATGGTAATTCTCAAGGAGCCAGGATGGCTTCATCAAGTCCAAGTCATGCCAGCTGAAACCCATTGCTTTTCTTGACGTGGTTAACATGCTGGTAAATTAGCAGGATGCCATATGTAATTGGATTTCAGCAAGGCACTTGACAAA
The DNA here is from genome assembly GCF_016433145.1 of Gracilinanus agilis. Taxonomy (NCBI): domain Eukaryota; kingdom Metazoa; phylum Chordata; class Mammalia; order Didelphimorphia; family Didelphidae; genus Gracilinanus; species Gracilinanus agilis. The sequence continues at coordinate 159,835,457 of NC_058132.1, read as the reverse complement.
GTTTCTTATGATATCCTTGTGAAAAGGATAGCTAACATATTAGATGGCAAAAATCAGACTTTTTAAAAAAAAGATCTCAAAGGTCTAGAAAGATGGGACACTCTAATGAGACTGAAATTTAGTAAAAATAGATCATTGCATTTAAGGAATGAACTGTATGAGATGGAGAAGACATGGATAAACAGAAGTTTGGGTGTGATGTGTTTATTGAACCCCAAGTTCAAAATGCATCAATTAAAGCAACCTTTATTACTCAGGCTGCTTTAAGGGAGGCATAAAATGAAAAAAAGATGATGTTTCCACAGCTATTGATAATTCTGTCTTCTCTTCTAGACAATAATCAGCTCCATGAAGGCTGGAACTAAGTCTTCTCCAAATTCTGTTTGTCTTCCAGTGCCTAGCACTGTGCCCTGTATACTGTAGGAATTTGATAGTTGGTTATCCTATTTGTGTTGTATCTATGCTGATGGAACACAGAAGAGTCATAGAAAGTTGGAAAATAGGCCTCAAGACTTTGATATTTACAAGTAAGTTTAGGAAGAATCCATTGAGCAACTATTCTAGTCCTCTTTGAAAAATTAAAGAGAAGGCTAGCCTGAAAGAAAACTGTGAAATAAGCAAAGTTTGCTTTCTATGGCCCTAGCCTCCTCTTCCTTTTTCCTCTCTGAATAATCTTATTTTCTAACACTGTTAGATACTCTTTGACATAAAATAGTTTCTCTACTTCTTTCTACCAAATCTCTTAAGGTCTAATATGGTCATTTCACTCTTTCTGAATGAAAGTGTTACTTCTCTCAGGGATGTAGATATTGTAAGCCTTCTTTCCAGCCATAGAACAAAAGGCTTCAGTTCCATTAAAAAGAATTCTAATTCGTTGAAGAAGGCAATTTGTAGAGCAGGTGAAGAGTCCCTAAAAGTACATAGAATAGAGAATTTCTGTCCTGTCTGTGCTTATACCCAATACTCTGGACATAATCGATACAATCAAGTGAACTTCCAATCTCACCAAGAAATATTTTTATGATTGTATTGATGATGATGATAAGCTCCCTTTCCAATTTTATTATACATTATTTTCTTTCTAGCACTTTATAATCCAGCTATAATGACCTCCTTGCTCTTTCTCAAATACTACAATCTCCACCTCAGTAACTTTGCACTGACCCTTCCCCAGGCTGAGAATTCATTTCCATCTCACTGCTGTAACCTCTAAGAATCCCCTATTCCCTGAAAACTCTGTTCATGAAGTCAGTGCTTGATGACCCTCGTTACTAGTGCCCTTCCAATTAATTTGTATTCATTTCATGTGCCTTTTTTAAAACCTTTACCCTCTGTTTTAGAATCCATACCATTGGTTCTAAGAAAGAAGAGTGGAGATGACTAGGCAATGGCTTGCCAAAGCCTTCCCAAATAGACTTCCCAAAGTCACACAGCTAGGAAGTGCCTGAGGCCAGATTGAACCAAGGCCCTCCATCTTCCAGCTCTCTATCCATTGAGCTTCCTACCTGCCCCTACTTTGTGTACATTTTTACATGTTTTTTTATGCCTGTATTGTTTCTCATGATAGCACATAAGCTCCTTGAGGGTAGGGACAATTTAATTTTTGTCCTTGTATCCCCAGTGCCGAGCATAGAACTACCATCTAGAAGGCAACCAATAATTATTGATTGAGTGATTAATTGAGCAGCACATCTTTAGCAAAATAAATTTTATAAAAAATGCAACTAGAAGATACATTGTTCTTGTTTATTTTTACTGATAGAGTAAAAGTCTTGTACCATCTACCAGTAAAATTTCAGCTCCGATCTCTCCTTGAGATTAAGGGAATATTTTATTAGTGATTATCCAGGGAACCCTTGGCTTATCTCCTGGTCAGTCTTTTATGAATTTATAAATAGTCTTATAGGCAATTTGGCCTCATCATACAAATGACATACTTTAGAAGGTTTAGAAACACAAGGAAAAGGAAAAGGAAAGCCTATACTGGGCAATTCCTCAAAATTAAATTAAGTATTATAGAGATTCAGTAACTAAGGAGGCAATTGGTTGGTATCTTAGGATCGGGTTGGGGGAGGATGGAAAGGAGGGGTCAAATAGAGTAGTCTATTTAGTGTAGATATTAATAGTTGTCATAAAAATGACCTTATGCTAAACTACCAATACCTTGGTTTTGAGGGAGGGAGTGAACCCAGCAAAATTTCTTGTGAAACCCATTCGAAATTCTCATGGGCCAGCTCAAATTTTCACAAAACATTGCAAACCGGTCATCTGATTTTTCACCCAATTTTTTTCCTTCCCTTTCCCTTACAGGTTAAGTAAATGGTTGAAAATCTTCCTTCTTCTCTAACCTTTTATTTTTAGCAATATTAGTTTACTGTGCTCTTTTTAAAGAAGTTTTTGCTTGATCTCCCAAATGGTTTATTTTCCCTTCCATGCTATTTTGAAATTTATTTTCTGATTAATTTAGAGTAAATTAAATAAATTTTTATTCTGATTTATGACTGTGCTCTTATTTGTTCCTTCTCTAGTCTCTGTGGGGATAAAGCTTCTGAAATAACATGTTTCAGTTTTCTTCTAGTCAATTTCTATATTATTTCTTTTGTTGATCTTAAACCATCCATCTTTTATGTGTGCTATAACTATTTAAATTATCAATTCATGAGGGAGCTATGTTGGATGGAGGAAGCATTTGTGCAGCAGAATCATAGGAGTTAATCTCCCTCAAATTATTAGAAAAGGCCCTACCATCTTTCCTTACCACAATCAGTCTTCAAGCCTATAGCTATGTTATCTTATCTCTGGTTAATAGGTCATCCCTACTGAATACTAGCAAAAAGACTCCAGCAAGTGATCACGAGGGTTATTCATTATGATCAGGTGGGATTTATATCAGGAATGCAAGGATGGCTCAACATTAGGAAAACCATTCACATAATAGACCATATCAACAAGCAAACCAACAAAAATCACATGATTATCTCAATAGATGCTGAAAAAGCCTTTGACAAAATATAACATCCATTCCTACTGAAAACACTAAGAAGTATAGGAATAAAAGGGCCTTTCCTAAAAATAATAAACATTATATATCTAAAACAATCAACAAACATCATTTGCAATGGGGATAAATTAGAAGCATTCCCAATAAGATCAGGAGTGAAACAAGGATGCCCATTGTCACCACTATTATTTACATTGTACTAGAAACACACACAGTAGCAATGAGAAGAAAAAGAAATTGAAGGTATTAAAATAGGCAATGAGAAGATTAAGCTATCACTCTTTGCAGATGATATGATGGTCTACTTAAAAATCCTAGAGAGTCAACTAAAAAGCTAGTGGAAATAATCAACAACTTTAGCAAAGTTGCAGGCTACAAAATAAATGCACATAAATCATCAGCATTTCTATATATTTCCAATGGGTTGCAGAAGCAAGAGTTAGAAAGAGAAATTCCATTTAAAATCACCCTAGACAAGATTAAATACTTAGTAACCTATCTGCCAAAATAAACACAGGAATTATACAAACACAACTATGAAACCCTTTCCACACAATTAAAACTAGATCTAAACAATTGGAAAAACATTGAGTGCTCATGGTAGGAAGAGCTAATATAATAAAAATGACCATCCTACCCAAATTAATTTAATTATTTAGTGCTATACTTATCAAACTACCAAAAAACTTTTTTACTAAATTAAAAAAAACTATAACAAAGTTCATTTGAAAGAACAAAAGGTCAAGAATATCAAGGGAAATAAAGACAAAAAATATGAAGGAAGGTGGCATAGCAATACCAGATCTTAAACTGTACTATAAAGCAGTAGTCATCGAAACAATATGGTACTGGCGAAGAGACAGAAGGGAGGATCTGTGGAATAGACTAGGGGTGAGTGACCTCAGCAAGACAGTTTACGATAAACCCAAAGAACCTTTGGGGACAAAAACCCACTATTTACAAAAACTGCTAGGAAAATTGGAAAACAATATAGGAGAGATTGGGTCTAGATCAACATCTCACACCCTATACCAAGATATACTCATAATGGGTGAATGACTTGAATATAAAGAAGGAAACTATAAGTAAATTAGATGAGCACAGAATAGTATACTTGTCAGATCTCTGGGAAAGGAAAGATTTTAAAACCAAGCAAGAGTTAGAAAAAATTACAAAATATAAAATAAATAATTTTGACTACACTAAACTAAAAAGGTTGTGTACAGACAAAACCAATGCTACCAAAATTAGAAGGACAAATTGGGAAAAAATCTTTATAACAAAAAACTCTGACAAAGGTCTAATTACTCAAATTTACAAGGAGCTAAATCAATTGTATAAAAAATCAAGCCATTCCCCAATTGATAGATGACATAAACAGGCAATTTTCAGATAAAAAAAATCAAAACTATCAATACGCACATGAGAAAGTGTTCTAAATCTCTAATAATTGGAGAAATGCAAATCAAAACAACTCCGAGGTATCACCTCACACCCAGCAGATTGACTAAAATGAGAGAAGGGGAGAGTAATGAATGTTGGAGGGGATGTGGCAAAATTGGGACACTAATGCATTTTTGGTGGAGTTGTGAACTCATCCAACCATTCTGGATGGCAATTTGGAACTATGTTCAAAGGGCTTTAAAAGACTATCTGCCTTTTGATCAAGCCATAGCACTGCTTGGTTTATATCCCAAAGAGATGATAAGGAAAAATGATTTGTACAAAAATATTTATAGCCATGCTCTTTGTAGTGGCAAAAAATTGGAAAATGAGAAAATGTCCTTCAATTGGGGAATGGCTGAACAAATTGTGGTATCTGTTGGTGATGGAATACTATTGTGCTCAAAGGAATAAAGAACTGGAGGAATTCCATGTGAACTGGAATGACTTACAGGAATAGATGCAGAGTGAAAGGAGCAGATCCAGGAGAACGTTGTACACAGAGACTGATGCACTGTGATACAATCGAACATAACAGACTTCTCTACTAGCAGCAATGCAAGAATCCAGAGCAAGGCTGAGGGACTTATGAGAAAGAAAACTAGGCACATTCAAAGGAAGAACTGTGGGAGGAGAAACACAGAAGAAAAACAATTGCTTGAACACATGGTCTGATGGGAATATTATTGGGGATATAGACACTAAATGATAACTCTAGTCCAACTATTAATAATATGGAATTAGGTCTTAATCAATGATACATGTAAAACCCAGTGGAATTTGCATTGGCTAAGGGGTCTAGTGGGGTTTGGGGGAGAGGGAAAGATCATGAAATGTAACTATGGGAAAATAATTCAAAATAAAAATTAAAACAAATAGGTCATCCCTGCCACTCTGGTTGCCGTTAGGAACTCGTAGATTTTCCCTCTTGGGAAGCTGCCTAGAAAAGTACAGTTCTTTCTTGAAGAAGGTCATCTCTTAATTTGCAAATATTACATAAACTAAACCTATTATAAAGTGTCTGTCTCTTGCTGCAGACTCTCATGAGAACATACATGTTTTCGCCCAAGGGAGCATTCTCCACTGGCATCCTTTTCTTTCCCTTTTTGGACTAATATTCTCTTTTACAGCCCCCCCCCTCCAAATTTCCTCTTTTACATTGTTTTTATTTTATTTTGCTAGTCTCCCTCTGCTCTTTGAAAGTTTCCTCCCCAATTTTATCCTCCCTTTCAAAACATACTCATGTTTCTCCCTATTCCCTCTTATTTTTATTTTGAACTTAATATATTGCTACATCAAATTCTGTTTGTCTCAATGTACATGCTCAGCACTACATTGACCAATACAGATTAGAATTAAGTTCATCTGATGCCGAGTGAAATAAGCAGAACCAGGAGAACATTATACACGGGAATTGCAATATTGTGGGACAATCAAATGTGATAGACTTTGCTATTAACAGAAATACGGTGATCCAGGACAATTCTAAAGGACTTATGCAAAAGAATGCTATGTACCTCCAGAGAAATAACTGTTGGTGTAGAAATGCAGATGAAAACATATGATTTATCATTTGTTTACTTGGGTATATGTTTGGGGGATTTGGTTTTATATTATTATTCACTTACCAAAATGAATAATCAGCTTCAGGATGAGGGAGGGAAGAAGAGAAAGAGACAATATGGATCATATAACAAAAAAAGTATATGGAAATTTGTAATTAAAATAAAATAAAAATTAAGATTATAATTAATCCTATGAGATGATCACTCCTTCCTCCCCTCTTCCATGTTTTTTATTTAATATTCTAATGAACTCAGATTTTGAGAAATAGTAAATTCCTCCCCCTTCTGCCTCATGTTTTGCTGGAGTGCATTTCTTTTCCCCTCCTTTTTCTATTCTTTCTTAAAACTATCAAAACATCATAACTATACCCCAGCTATATATTTTTTTACTTCTTGACCTTTAAGTATGTAGGATTCTGGAAATAAGTTTATTTCTTTTCCTCTTACTAGAATATAAGGATTTGTTTATCACTTTTTTGTTCTACTTACTCAAAACTATTCATCTAAGTTTCTCTGCTCTCTTATATCTATTTTTCAAATATTCCACCAAGCTCTTATCTTTTATTTAGGGACGTCCTCCATTTTATTAAAGATCTGTTTTTATTCAGTTTTAAAAAGTTTGCTTTTCTTATTCATGTCTTTTTCCTTTTGACATATATTTCAAAATTTCATTTCCTTTAATGTAGTGATAACATTGTCTTGTATGGTTCTAATCTTTGTTCCTTGGTAAATAAATTCTTTTTTTTTAAACCCTAACCTTCTGTCTTAGAATCAATACTGCATATTGGTTCCAAGGCAGATGAGAAATAAGAGCTAGGAATGGGGGGTTGAGTGATTTGCTCAGGGTCACACAGCTAAGAAGTATCTGAAGTCAGACTTAAAACCAGGACCTCCCATCTCCAGACCTGATTCTTAATCCACTGAGTCACCTGGTTTCCCCAGTAGCCAAATTCTTAATTTCTGTTTAGTTACATTTTTTCCTGTAATTCAAAAACTTTAGATTTTGGTTATGATATATGTAGGTATTTTCAGCTTAGGTTTGTTTTCACAAAGTGGATTCTTTCCATTTTCATTTTTTCTCCTGGTTCTAAAATATCTAATATAATCTTCCATGTAACTCTCCCACTTTTCATCAGTAGCTCTGCTTGGCTTGGACTCCACAGATATCATGCTTCTGGATAACCTAATCACCTGAAATCACATCATGCTTATTGACAGGTTTTGATATTCAACACCTTCTGAACACCTTTTGCCTCTTACATCAGATTAGAAATCTGAAGGACAAGTATAGAACAAACTTCTGCTAAAACCTTCTTTTTACAGCTAGATGGCACAATGCATAGAGTGCCAGGTCTAGATTTCAAATCTGGCCTCAGACATTTACTAGCTATGTGACCCTGAGTAAGTCACTTAACTGTGACTCAGTTTGATCTATAAAATGAGCAACGGCAAAAAAAAATTGCAAACCTTTCTAGTATCTTTGCCAAGAAAACCCTACAATGGGTCACAAAGAACTGGACATGCCTGAAATGACTGAACAACTGAGAAAACCTTCTTTTGTGCTTTTAGGACTTTCCAAATAACTCCATTTTCCACTAATATTTTGGTTTTGACTCCATGGAATACCTTGTTCCCAGCAGTCCTTAGTTACTCCACCTCATCTCTCATTCCCACTTTCTTTTGTATGTTGACTTCTTCCACTAGATTGTAAATTCCTTCAGGGCAGAAATATTTTTCATGTTCTTATTTGTATTCACAATACTTAGAACAATGCCTAGCACATAGTAAGAGCTTAATAAATATTTATCAAATCGAATGGAATATCTGAGCAGTTTTCTTCTATGATTTCCAGAAAATTGTATCTGGTTGCTTTTATTTCTTTGTTTTGGGGGCAATGGGTTGGACCAGATTTGGTCTGAGAGTTGTCCTAACTTAAATTATCTGTTCTTGATCTGTTTTTCAGGTCATTCCTTTCAGATCATAGCTATCTTACATGTATTTTTCCAGTCTTTTTACTTTGTTCTGATATTTCTTTCCTCATGAAACTATTGAATTCTATTCGATCCATTCTGTTTTTCATAGAGTCCATTATTCATGCCATATTTCTTACACTCTATTCAAGGCTATTTGTTCTCCTTTCATTTTTCCCCCTGAAGACTTCTAGGTTTTTATTTCTAATCTTTAATTTCATTTCTTAAATCTACATTTGGAATGTTTATGGACAAGCCATTCTCTTTTCTGAGGTTCCAGTGTTTATCAAGGAACTATTTCCTTCTCCTTGGTTTACTTCTTAGATTTCCCTTATATCCACAATATCTCTTCATTGTATTCAGAGTTGTTTTTTTTCTCTTTTCTTATGTCTCTAGCTTCAGGTATGTGACTGGCACTTTGTGCCAGGACCAAGTTCTTCTCACTCTTACTTATAGATGGAATATCTTAACCCTTGTTTTGTCCTTTCTGCATCGCAGATGCTGCTGTCACTGTCCTACAACAGTTATAGACAGGGTAACTAGTTCGTAGTTTCTCTCTCTGTCCTCTTCATCAGTCCTGACCTAGGAAATGGAGATGGGGCTAGAGATTATACCAGTCCCTACATCTTGCCTCTATCCCTTTTTCCATTTTGATTTTCTGATGGCTCTACACAAGTATTAGCTTTGGCTCTGTCATTGTCTTAATCCCCTTCATTTTTTTGTAATTATGAATTGGGAGTTAACTTTATCTTCTGTAGACTGGGAGGTTCTAGCTGTATATCAAAGATCATACTGGTTTCAGGCTTCCCAGAGGGTACCAGACCATCTCTTTCTCCTTGATCTTCTGATATAGAAACAGAATATCAGAGATCATGCTGCTTCAGGTCTCTTGAAGGGTCCTTAAATATTCATTCACTGCCTAACCCTTCTGCCCTATCTTTGACTCTATATGTAGTGATCTCATTAAATATGACTTTATGCCCTTCTTTGGCTCTAGTAAAAAAAAAAGGATAAGATCTTTTTTTAGCTGTCATTTACCAGGATTGTGATGGCTAAATCCTTCTGGTATGACTCCAACCAAAACACTGACAGGCTTCCATCTGACTTCTCCCTTGTTTCTAAACTGGATAGAAGAGTTTGCTAGTGTATCCCTAAGGGTTTTCCGCCTTAGGTTTTTTTTAAACCTTTACCTTCTGTCTAGTATTGGCTCCAAGGCAGAAGAGTGGTAAGGGTAGCAATGGGGGCCAAGTGACTTGCCCAGGGTCACACAGCTGGGAAGTGTCTGAGGCCAAATTTGAACCTAGGACCTCCCGTCTCTAGGTCTGGCTCTCAATCCACTGAGCTACCCAGCTGCCCCCCCCTCCCCCCGCTTAGGTTTTTGATCATTGCTTCATTTGGCATTCTTTTTCATCTTTTCTGGGGTTCCCATTTCTTATTGGTTCTATGCTCAGCTTTGCCAAAAGTTCCTTCTCCTTCTCATTGAGAAGTTTGTCAAGATGTAGATTTCTTTTGAATGATTATAGCATTTCTTGCTGTTGACTCATTGTCTCTATCAAATATACAAGATGTTCCTTCATGGAATTATATTGATTCATTTTCATTCATAATGTATCTGTCCAAAATTCTTTGATTCCTTTTTAGATATTACTCAACAAAACTTCTACCTATGTCATCCTTTCTGTTGATTTATCTTGGGGGGGCTGTATTTTTATTCAAGCTTTTAAAAATTGATTTTTTTGCCTTTTAATGCTTCTCTTATATTCACTGGTTTTGATAATACTCCTTTCTCTTCAGCTTTTTCCCCCTTTACGTATAGGACAATTCCCCATGTTGGGGTGCTAGGTTGTCTCAGGTTCCTCATGTCAGCTCCCTCAACATGGAATCTGAATAAGTTCAGGTCCATGACCAGAGTAATCTCCAAGTGGGAGAAAATCTGGCACACACTGGCTTTTCTGATGGAGTTTTCCCTCATAACCAATGCTCTGTTCCCTTTCAACCTTTGTCTCTAAGCAACCTAGATGCTGCTATCACTACTCTGCAACGTTTTCTTTTTTCCTTCATGTGATTGGGCTGCCCCTCATAGGTTTGGAAAGGGTACAATGGTTTAGTCAGCATCAATGCTGCCAAAAAATCCCTGTAGATAATACTGGATCACAAGCCTACCAACTTGCTTTTGCTCTCTGCAGCAGGTTTGGGTAAAGCTTAACAAATAAGAGCTCAATGTTCTAGCATTAATTCTATAGGTCATTAAATTTGTATGGGGATTCCATTTTCTTACCTTGAAACAACTTAAAGTTTTTACATATCTACTGTATAACTCCTTTCATCTGAGGTTTTAGAGTTATAGAAGTTTATTTAAAAAAACAAATATTTGGCCATTTAATTGGTCACATTTTTATGTAATATAACCTACAAGCAAAAATAAATACATCAGTAGTATCTCTAATAATGAGTCAAGGTATAACAATCACATAAAGCACTAACCAATAAAGAGGCTACCTTGAATATGGTACTTTTAGATACTTTTAGAAAAAAATACTTTTAGATCTTCCTGTCTCTAAGTTCAGCACTCTATGAATTATGTAGCTTGGCTTTTCATTTTACTTTGTAAGGGTTAAATTAGGAGTTTTGACAAAATAAGAGAACAATTTTTAATGATTTAAGTTTTAATGAGAATATAATAGAGTTATAAATTAATATTATCACTTTAAGCCAGAGAAAAGAAAACTTCTAGGAGCTTTTAACAATTAGCAATTTAATTAAAATAGAGATAGTAAAAGAGTATAGTAAAATGAATATAGTAAAGGAGATAAATATAGGAAAGAGGTAGAGAAAGAAAATTTCCTAATGTCTATACTAGTTATATATCCTATAACTACCTATAATTACTACCAAAAACTGCCTATATCTACCTATAACTAATAACCACCTCACAAAATTCCAACCCAATCTAGCCCAATCAAAACCAACCCAACAGTTTTAATGCAACCCCAATTAGGTCTGCCAATGAAGACCAGAAAGAAAACAGACCCTAACAGCCCAACCCAAAAGCCAAAAACCCAAAAGCCAAAAGCCCTCTCAGTAAGCTCAGGCCTGCCTTTATATTCCAGCAACTAAATGCCAACCACCAACTCAACACACTCAGCAGCTAACTTCCCTGCAACTGCCAGCCCTAACTCTCAGCAACTGATTCCTTTTAAAGCCTTTTCCTACCTCACTTCCTTTCTCTATGGTCCCTCCTTCCTGTCTCTACGGTTTCTATTTCCTGTCACTGTGGACTGGTTAATCCCTACACATCTTTATGGTTAGAGGACTTCCAGGTCCCCCATTAAATTTAAAAGAGAAATAAATAATTCCTTTTTACAACTTGAAATAGGTAAATAATGGTACTAAGTCCAAAAAGTTACTAAACTTTTAATATCCTTTGACCCACCTATGCTACAATTAGTTTTAAATACCTAACGAGAGTTTTTTTTTTATAAAAGAAGAAGAAAAGGACGCATAGGTACATGTATGAAAATAAATTATAGAAACTCTTTTTGTACTGTCAAAAACTGAAAACTTAAAGGATCACCATCAGTTGGGGAATGTTTGAACACATTCAAGTACATGAAAGTAAAGGATAATAGTTGGGCTGTATGAAATAAAGAGGATCACAAGAAAAACTTTAAAAAAATTATAGGAACTGATAGAGTGAAATGAAGAGAACCAAGAAAACAACATATACAAAAATAAAATTCCCAAAGCAAATAACTTTGAAAGATTCTAGACTGGCAACATGGCAGATTAGTGGCAACTTCCCTGAACTCTCTCAACATTCTCTTCCAAAGAATTTTAAAATAACACCTCAAATCCAATTTTTGAGCAGCAGAGAAAAAAAAAAAAGGCAGGGTGAGAAATTTTTCTGGTTTAAGAAAATTTAGGAGGTCAGTAGGAGAAGTTTATGAGAACCATGTAGAAGCCTGTCTATGACCTACAAATGTGGTAGCAGCAATAGAGGCTACCACAGCAGCAGTTTCAGGAGCACTAAACCCAGAAATGATAAGATAGTAAGACATCAGGTCAGAAAGAGATTATTTTTAAAAAGGACATTATAGAGGAACCTTTGCCAACATTAAGTACGGGTAGCACTGATTGGCAGTTCATGAGTAGAAGATTTGGTTGCAGTTTCAAGGCAAAATGATTGCATTTGTAGCTGCAGGGGAACAGAAGTCCTTCTTGGAGAAAGACTAAAATGCAGACCATGAGGCAATTACCATACCTCTCTCAGGGCACATCAGCTTAGAGATACCAAAAACTTTCAGACCCCATAACTACTTTGAAAAGAGCAACACACACAAAAAGAAATGAAGCTTGGAACAGTACCTCTCCAGCCCAAGGTGAGCAGAACCCAACTTTAGCACAATAGGAAAAAAGGGTTCCCACCTCTACAAAAAGAACTGATGAACTATGAATGCGAATTGAAGTATATTTTTCTTGCTTTTTTTGAAATATGGCTAATGTGAAAATATTTTTGCATGATTTCACATGTATAATTAATATTGTATTGCTTGCTTTCTCAGTGGGTGAGGGAAGAGATGGAGGAAGAGAATTTGAAGCTCAAAATTTAAAAAGAAAAAATGCTAAAAGGAAGTAAATAATAAAAATTTAAAAATCTTTAAAGAGTACATTGTGCTTTGTGGCACTACAGGAAAATGTTAGACTAAATAAAATGACATGGTCAAAATACAAGTGAAGGAGGAAGAGAAAATGTACATATATATGTATACATATGTATGGAAGAATGGACAAAATCAAACTAATATATGTTGATGTTACATGTCATATTGCATAATATATGACATAATAAGTACAATAAAATTACATAAATAAAAAAGGGAAATATAGTAATATCTTGGCCTGCTGTGCTCTTTTGTCCAAAAATAACTCAAATTTATTGGATTTCTTATTGAAATTGCAGTATCTGACTATTGTAGTAATAAAATTGTTCCACTAAATATGTAATGGATGATTTTACTTTGTTAATTACCTAGTTTACACTACAGTTATAAATATTCATAAATATGATTGAATGTAGTAATAAAGTTTTAGGCAATTACAAAAAAAACTAATAACTCTTACCAACACAATGACCAACCGTGATTCTTTAAGAACTAATGCTGAAGAATGCTAACCACCTCCTGACGAGTTTTTGGTCTATAAATACAAAGAATGAGACACACATGTTTGGAGGTATCCAACATAGGAACTTATTTTACTAACTAGGCATATTTGTTAAAAGGGTATTGTTTTATTTTTATTTATGCAGTGAAGGAGAGGTGAATCTTAAAGAAAATAAATGTTTATTAATTTAACACTGAAGAGGAAGATGATAGGGAATAGGAAAGAGGAGCAGAATCTGTGATTTCATAGGTATAAGGAACTTCTAGATGAGGAACTTTCTTCTACCAAAACAAGTCAGTATCTTTTCTGCAACTTAAGGTCTTAGAGTGTTAATGAAAGCACTAAAAAGTTTAAGTGACTTACCCAGAGTCACATAGTTGATAAAGACCAGAGAGGACATGAATCCAGGTCTTCTTGGCTCCAAAGTCAGCTTTCCTTGCACTATGCCACATTGCCTCATATAAGTGGAAGAGACCACCATACATACAATCAAAGAAAAGATTGACATAGAACTCAGATAAGAAGGTAGTCACTTAATGGAATGACTAGCTATTTCTTTACAATGAGTGAAATATTATTTTCAGCCTTTTTAATATATACATATATATTTTAATGTATTTCTTTTATTTAGTTATCTTTTTTAAAAATCCATTCCCATTCTCCCCTTTAATTTCTTTTTTTGGTTATTATTTTGTTTTTTTCTCTTCATTCTCTGTACCTTTTCCCAAAAATTTTTTCTTTACCTTGTTTTCTTCATTAATTGTCCTCCTTTTCTGTCTATTCTAGTGTTTTTTTAGTCTTTGTACTTATTTGTTCCTGATTAAATCTCTTTGTGTTCTTCATCAAATTAAAACTGATAAAGAACATAATCCAAGTCCTCTCTTCTAAATAATTTCCATAATATTATCTTGTAAATAGTGTTCCCTCTCTCCTTTTTTCTGCATTAACTCACTTTTAGAAGTATCCGTTCTTATGGAAGATAATGAGGATAAAATCTTTGCCCCATGGAAGACATTTCCAAGGGTCCCAAATTATGGGGTCTACTTCTATTCCTTACCCTTCCCGTGATCATTTTCTTTTCCAGTTGCCTTGAAATGTACTCTGTGAGTAATGCTCTAGTTTTCTTTCTAAGGCAGTATATTGTCCTCCAAAGCACAAAAACTCTTAGAAAATAAATCATTACTGATTTGCCCATTATAAATGGGCATCTCACATTACAAAATATATATGCATAAATATATAGGTTTACATATGCTTCTTTCTTTCCCTTTGTTTAAATCTCATTCTGTCACATCTCTTATTTTTCTTTTCCCACTTTTCTTGCTGAGAAATTCCAGGAATTACTTACCTTCACTTTCCCATTCTGTAATTTAATCTCACAAATTACATTGATTGGGGAAGGATGTGGTAGTTCATGGTGTTTCTGGCAAGCCTGTTTCTCCATTATTACTTCTGTTTCTTTATGTTCTACTTACAACTTTATCCTCTAGTATATTTTTAGAAAGAAATTTCATAACACTGCCCAGGTTGTTTCTTTCTTAACTCCATAAGTGCTTTTCTCTTGCTATTTTTTCCCTTTTAATAATGGTAGAGATGGGATAATTTATTTCATTATTGTGCTTTCCTTCATAGTTATATTTATCTTTCTTGTGTTTCTGTTTTTTAGGGTGCTTACAAGTTAAATAATTTGCTCATATCCTTTTTTAAGAAATATTTTAAGTACCTCTTGATAAATCTACATTTTTTTCATAAATGGTTAAACTTAATTTTGAAGGATATGTGAGGTTGTGTTGGATATTGAGTTTCTTTGCTTTTTTAGAATATATTATTGGGAGCCAAGATGGCAGGGTATAGGAAGTAACTCAGTTGAAATCTCCAAACATTATCCTCCAAACAACTTTAAAATAGCATTTCAACTTTAATTTGGTTGTAGTAGAGTCAACAAAAAGTCAGAGTGACGGTGAAATCGCTTGCCAACTCTGAGAGGGAGAAGGGGGAAAGGGAGGGAAACAGCAAGAATCATGTACCCATGGAAGATTTTTTAAAATAAAATAAAAATAATAAAAATAAAAGTTTTACAAAAATATGTCAAAAAAATCAGGGTGAGACATTTTTCAAGCTCAATACAGTTTAGGAAATAGGCATGAGAAAATCTGAGGCAAAAAGGTGGGCAATTGGCCCTGAGCCAACACAAGCAACAGCAGTATCTGCAACAGTTGCTTTGGGAGTTCTCAACTCAGAGCTAGTAACTGATCAGAAAAAAAAAAGATTCAATGCATTCCCTTTTTTGGGACTAGGTACAAAATCCTGTTGCATTGTCTATATGCAGTTCAGGGTCATAGTTCCAGGACCTAGAGAAGACTAGCATTTACATGCACAGAGAAGCAGGGGTCCTGGTTGAATTCATGGAATCTGAATGCAAATTGAAACATAATTATTTAAATTTGTCTTGCCTATTTTTTTGAACCATGGCTTATATGGAAATGTTTCACATGATTTAAAAAATACATATACTTGATATCATATTTCTTGCCTTCTTAATCAGAAGAGAAGGAGCAGGGGAAGAATTTGGAACTCGAAATTTATGAATGAATGTTAAAAATCAATAAATAATAAAATTGAAAAATTTTAATTTAATTGAAAAATTTTAATAAAAAGAATATATTATTACATTGTTGCCTGCGTTTCTGGTAGGTGGAGAATAGTTTTCTGTTATTCAAATTTCCTTTACATTTGAACTTTTTCTCCTGATAACTTATACAGCTACTGTCATTGGAATTGTTTGATTTAACCATTAAGTTTCTTGAAGTTTGAAGCATAGGTTTATTGTGCTCTGTGGGTTCTTTCTATTGTTTCTTTGTTTTCTGTATTCAGAAATTTTGTGCAGTTTTCTTGATTTATTTCTTGAGTTACAGTGTTCAGGCTTTTAAAATTTTATCATGTTTGCCTAAAAGGCCAATGATTTGTAAGTTCTTTTACACATCTTGTCTTCAATATCAAAATTTGTGTTTTGCTATATACAAATTGTGTGGTTTCTTAAAATTAAAATTGTTTAAATTAATATCATTCATAAATTTTCTATATTATTCTGGACATGAATATATTCATATTCTCAATTTGTTGTTCTTTTTCATTTATTGAAGAGAACTGCCAGTATTAATTCAGTTTTCAAATCTGCTAATATTTCTGTTGTGCATGCTATATAGTCGGCAATTTGTTCTCTTTTAATTTTCAAGATCTTGAATGATCTCTTAAACCATCTGGAATCACCTTGCTATGATTTTGTGTTCACTTGAAAATCAACACGGTTCTTTTTTCATCCATATCCTTTGTTGGACATTGCCTTTGAGGGTGGGATTAGCCCAAGGATAAGGAAGAGTTTATCTACTGTCTCTCAGATTCCTTCGATATTAAGAAATTTATTTTGGCTTCTGTCCCACACCCAATTGATTTTCAGGGGAATAAGACAATAACCAGCCGCAAATCAGCCTCCTTTTCTTCAAGTCTTGTGCAACCCCATTTGCTAGTACCCTATTTCAATTTCCCTCTTTTCTTTAGTTCTCTGGTAGAATGCTGCTACAGACAGGACAAGGACTTGCCTTCTTATATTGCCCTGTATTTGTAAAGAGACTGAGAAAAGCTGAAGTCTACTTATCACCACTGAAAGTGATAGGTAAAGATAGCACAGAGTTTAATAGCAGGGTATTCAATAGCATCAGCAACTCAAGCAACATGGACATTATTAAGTGGGTCCCAGAACAAAAGTGAATGGGCTGGTCTATGTGCCTTACCAGAAAAGTATGTATATAATAATGAAAGCTAAGGGATGGGAATAGGGGCCAAAGGTGTTGAGTGATCATGTTTGAGATTAGCGTACTCCTCCATTGATTCATACTAGTTTAACTTTCCTGAGTTTCTTGGTTTTCTGGTCAATGGAAACAACTCTATTTGTTCTTCCTCTGACTTATAATTATTTTGGAGATTTTGAGAGTTATTGGGGATAGGAGATAATACCTAAGACTCTATCCTATTGGTGATGTGACTCAGAACTGTTACGTCTCCTGCTTTGAGCTATTCGTAGATTTATAAGAGGTGGCAAAGAGAGTTTTTCCAGAATTTTAATCAATCAATTGATAAATATATTAAGGACTTACTATGTGTCAAGCACTGTGCTAAACAATATAACCAAAAAAAAACGAGTAAAAAGATAGTCCCTGTACTTAAGGAACTTGTGAACTAATAGTGAATATAGCATGCAAATAACCCTACCCAAAGTAAACTACATACAGCATAAATAGGAAATAAATAATAAAGAGAAGATACTGGAATTAAGAAGGGTTGAGGAAGGGTTCCTTTAAAAGGCCAGATTTTATCTGGAATTTGAAGGAAGAGAAGGAGCTCAGTAGTCCAAGTAGAGAAGAGAAAATATATTCCAGGCTTGGGGACAGTCAGAGAAAATGCCCTGAAATGAAAGGATCTCAAAAGAAGATTTTAAAAATTAAATAAGAGTGGAGGGAGAAAAATTGGGAAAAGAAATGAGATTGATACTGGAAAATCATGAAAAAAAGTTAATGCCTTAGAAGCACACAAAAATATGAAGAAACTAATACCTTAAAAAACAGAATAGATCAAGTGTTAAAAAAGGTTCAAAATTCCACTCAAGAGAAGTTTTAAAAAACAGAATTGGCCAAATAAAAATAGACATACAAAAATTCACTTAGAAAAAGAACTATTTGAAAAGTAGAATTGGACAGATAGAATAGGAAATACAAAATTTTACTCAAGAAAAATCATTTCTTAAAAATTAAAATTGGACAAGTGGAAGCTAATAATTCCACGAGACATCAAGAAACAATTAAATGAAGTAAAAAATGAAAGAAATAGAAGAAAATATGAAATATTACATTGGAAAACAGCTGACCTGAAAAATAAATCCAGGAGAGATAATCTAGGAAATATTGGACTACCAGAAAGCCATGTCAAAATAAGAGCTTATAGATCATCTTTCAAAAAAAGCATTAAAGAAAGCTTCCCTGATATTCTTAGAACCAGAAGATAAAATAGAAATCAAAAGAATCCACCAATCACCTTCTGAAAGAGATCCCAAAAGGATAACTTCCAGGAATGTAAGAGCTACATTCCAAGTCTCCCAAATCAAGAAGAAAATATTTCAAGCAACCAAAAAAAGAAAGAATTCAAATATTGAGGAACCACAATTAGAATAACAAAAGATCTAGCAGCTTCTACATTAAAGGATCAGAGGGTCTAGAATATGATTTTCCAGAAGGCAAAAGAGCTAGGACTTCAACCAAGCATCACTTATCAAGCAAAATTGAGCATAATCCTTCAAGGGAAAGAATAGTATTCAATGAAATAGAGGACTTTCAGACATTACTGATAAAAAAGAACAGAGCAGAATGAGAATTTTGACTCTCTGATACAAGACTCAAGAGAAGCATAAAAAGTTGAACAGAAAATATATTCAATAAGATTAAGTTCTTCATATCTCTACATGAGAAGATGATTATTGTAACTCAATTTTATCATTATTAAGGCAGTTACAAATAGTATACATAGAGACAGCAAGAATATGAGCTGAATATGATGAGATGATATCTAAAAATATAAAATTAAGGCATGAGAAAGAGAAATGCATTGGGAGAAAGAAGAAAGGGGAAATAGAGCGAGGTATATTATCTTCCATAAAAGAAGCATGAAAGAGCTTTTACAGTGTAGAGGAAGATGGCAGAGATGGGGAGGGGAGCAATGAATATTACTCTCATTTGGCTCAATGAAAGAAGAACTTACATAATCAGTTGGGCATAGAAATTTATTTTACCCCACAGCCATGTTGGTGAAGGTATGGCACGGCATGCCAGAGGGGGCCACTCTGTTCTACATCTCCATTACTCCTGAGAACAATTTTAACATGCCCTGCCCCTCTGTCCAGCAATCAATTTGAGCACTTCCTCCCTCTGCTGACCGGAGTAATGTGGGAGGCTTACAAGCAGTTTGAAGGTGCAGTTTGGGCATGCAGTCTCAAAAAGATTCGCCGGTGCTGCTCTCCAGGAAAACAGGAAGAAAAAGGAATGAGAGAAGAATGGTGGAGCTAACAGAAAAAAAGGCCAATTTGAGGAATATGGTGGTCATATATTAAAAAGGGGAGGTAATACGATGGAGAATAATATGTACTAATCATAATGGTGCAAATTTTTTAAATAAATCTCTCCAATAAAGGTTTCATTTCTCAAATTCAAAGAGAAATAAGTCAAAAGTATAAGAATTTAAGACATCTCATAATTGATAAATGTTCATATGTATATATGATAAAATAGCCATAGATGAACATGTGATAAAAGGATATGAACAGGTAATTCTCAAACTAACTAAAGCTCTCTAGAGCAGGGATGGGCAAACTATGGTCCACAGGCCAGATGTGGCCCCCTGAAATGTTCTATCTGGCTGCGGGACATTATTCCTAATCTGACAAATACAATGAGTAGGATGCAATACAATGAAACTTCAAAAGAATTGCCTTAGAAACAGACTGACAGATAAGCATTTCCTTTGCTTTGGCCCCCTCTTTAAAAAGTTTGCCCATCACTGCTCTAGAGCTATGCAAAAATGCTCTAAATCACTATTAACTAGAGAAATGCAAATTAAAACCTATCAGATTGGCTATTATGACAGAAAAGGAAAATTTCTAAACTTGAAGGGGATATGTAAAAACTGATACACTAATACACTATTGGAGGAGTTGTAAACTGATTCAAACATTCTGGAAAGCAATTCGGATCTATGACCAAAGGACTATAAAATGGTATTTTGACCCAGTAATATCATTTCTAGGTTTGTATCCCAAAGAGATTTTTAAAAGGGGCGTGGGGTGCGGAAAGAACTTATAAGTATAAAAATATTTAAAGCAAATCTTTTTGTGGGGTCAAAGAATTGGAAAGTGAGGGGATACCCATCAATTGGAGAATGGCTGAGTCTGTTATAGTATATGATTGCAATAGAATACTATTGTGCTATAAGAAATGATGAGCAGGAGGAGATCCGAAAAACCCAGAAAGATATACATGAACTGAAGCAGAATGAAGTAAATGGAACCAGAACAACATTGTATTCAGTGACAAGAATACTGTAGGATGAATAACTTTGAATAACAACTATTGTCAGCAAAACAATGATCTAAAATAATTCCAAGACTTAGGTTTAAAAAAAAAAAAAGCCATTTGCTTCCAGAGAAAGAACAGATAGAAGTCTGAATCCAAACCAAAGCAAACTTTTTCACTTTCTCTCTTAATTTTTTTTGTTCAAGTTTCTTTCCACAAAAAGGTTTATATGGAAAAATATTGTGCATGATTGCACACATAATATCTATATGAGATTACTTACAATCTCAGTGGAGAGGGAGAATTTGAGACTCAAAATTCTTTTTAAAATGTTGGAAAATGTTTGCATGTAATTGAGGGGGAAATAAAATTAAATCAAAATTAGATGAGAGAGACAGAGAGAAGGTATTGGAATAAGTTATGAAAGGCTTTGAGTGTCAAATAGAACATTGATCCTGAGGGCAGTAGAATTTTATTGAATCAGAGGTAACATGACTGTACCTGTATCTTAGGAAAATCACTTTAGTAGTTGAATGAAAGATGGATTGTAGTTGAGGAGAGTTGAGGAAAGCTAATATATGAGTCAGGAGTGAAGGAAGAAAGAGTGATAATAGGCATCTGAGAATAGGAGCTGAAGAAGATGGTTGAAAAGAGAGAGCCCAAAGCAAATGGTCTCAATTTTTCATGTAAAATGTGAGACAAGGTTCTCAACTGAGAAAAGAAGAGTAAGAGGGCTAGGAGGTTTGAAAAGGGACAAAAAGGTTTGGTAAATAATGCATTGTTTGTGTTATAATATGAAGAACCAGGAGGTTAATTAAAGATAGATAAAGCTAAGTGGTCAGTAATTATCAATTAAGTGCCTACTATCTCTAGTGTAGTATGCTAAGATAGAAAGAAAAACCTAAAACAGTCCTTGGTCCCTAGGAGTTCAAAGTCTAATGAAAGAGACAATATAAATACAATTATCTGGAAACAAGATATATATGGAATTTTAGAGATAAAACTTCTCGTAAAATAGCAATTCCCAGAATGTGATACAGAGATCCTGGAGGTCCACAAGACCTTTCCAGAGGGTCCACAAAAACAAAATTATGTTCATAATGATACTATATGATAAACAATTATGAAATAATAACATAATATGTTTTAATTTCTTACATAATGCATTTCTATAGATAGTACCCACATAAAAAATCCATTGGGAGGTCCACAGTTTTTGAAATGAAAAAGTTTGAGGCATATTCTTATAATAGTTCAGTTGTTAGCTGAGATTTGAAAGAAGTCAGAAGGCACAGGTGAGGAGGGAGAGAATTCTAGGCATGGAAGACAGTGAAATTACCCAAAGTTAGGAGATAGAATATAACAAGAAAGATAGGGAGAGACCAGTTTCTGAATAGTTTTTAAAGCCAGAGTTTTTCAATATGTTTATCAATTAAACTGATTTTCTCCCTCTTCTCTCTCTCTCTCTCTCTCTCTCTCTCTCTCTCTCTCTCTCTCTCTCTCTCTGTCTCTCTCAAAGGATACTGCATATAACAAATAATATATGGGATGGCTCTCGAAAGTATGGCGAAGGATACTGGGAAACATTATAGTGATATAAAAGAGACCATCTCAGAAAGGCAGGGCAGAGAGGAAGAATATAAGGAACGGAGAGATTTTAGAACTCAAAAAAATTTTTTTAATGTTAAAAATTGTTCTACATGCAATTTGGGTGGTAAGTAAAATATTATTAAAAATTTTTAGATATATCAATAAAATATTTTTAGAATGCTACATGAAAGATCTTTTTATTTATTCCTGGAGGTGCTATAATTATTGGGAGTCTCTTAATCTATTTGAGATGGTAAATTGATATACAGAGAGAATAAGATGACCCTTCTCCCTTATAACAGTTGCCCAGGCAGGATCCTTCAGGTCTAAGAGGTATATCCCTTCAGGACCCACCTGGGGTTAATTGATATGTTGATTTGGGCTCTTTAGCTAGGATAACACCTTGTATTCTGACTGCGATTTCTCCCTTCCCAAAACAAGCTTGGAAACTGCTTTAGGAAGGTACTTTAAACTTTATATTAACAAGAAGGATAGGGGTAAAGGATTGTGGTATAGGAGACCCTATTCTACTGGTTACTAATGAAATCTCAACTGCTATGAAGAATCAATGTAGCTTCCCTCTGATTCAGCCTGGCCAGGACTAAACCAGAGTAGGTAAACTGCTGGGATATTTTGACTTCTTCAATAGATCTTCAGCCTTACAGTTGAGTTATTTCCACCCTTTTCCACCCTCTTCTTCGTCTCCTGCCCACTTCCCAGATCCCTCCCGGGCCCTGGGAAACCTAAATATCTAGATGATGTAACTCCTAATATCTAGGGTCAGTAGACACCAAGGTGGTGGTCAGGTACAGGTTGGCACAGTATCTCAAGTACAGGAAGAGTTTGCAGAGAGAGATGTTTGCACTTCTCACTCCAAGACCAGGATCCACTGATCTCCAGCCTCAGCACAAGTCAAAGACCCAGAACCCCTTCAGGATTCTCAACTGCCCCTCCTCCTGCCTCTCGCATGACTTCCCTGGGAACATTCCATCCAACTGACTTATTTGTCAATCAAAGATGATCTTCAAGCTCCCAGAGATTCAATATAACAGAGGCAATAAGGAGCTACTGGAATTTATTTAATACGGAGGTCAGACCATGTTAGAAATGGTCAGGAAATCACTTTGGTTTTTTTTTTATTTAAAAAAATTATTAATTTAATTAATTTAGAACATTTTTCTATGGTTACATGACTCATGTTCTTTTCCTCCCCTCCTCTTACCCCACCTCCCATAGCCAATGAGCAATTCCACTGGGTTTTACATGTATCATTGTTCAAAATGTATTTCCATATTATTAATATTTGCAATAGAGTGATCATTTAGAGTCTATATCCTCAATCATATATCCATTGAACCTTGTGGTCAAGCAAATGTTTTTCTTCTGTATTTCTACTCCCACAGTTCTTTCTTTGGATGTGAATAGCCCATTACATTCCCATTGCCAATGTAGAAGTCCAATACATTCAACTGTGCCACAGTGTATCAGTCTCTGTATACAAAGTCCTCCTAATTCTACTCCTTTCACTCTGCATCAATTCCTGGAGGTCATTCCAGTTCACATGGAATTCCTCCAGTTCATTATTCCTTTCAGCACAATAGTATTCCATCACCATCAGATACCATAATTTGTTCAGCCATTCCCCATTCGAAAGATATCCCTTCATTTTTCCATTTTTTTTGCCACCACAAAGAGCATGGCTATAAATATTATGTACAAGTATTTAGGAAAATCACTTTGATAGAAGGAATAGAAAAAGGAGCAAGATCTGCCAGAAGGTTATTGTAATAGTTGTAATAATTCAGGATTGAGATGATAAATGTTTGGAACAGGGTGGTGACAGAGTCAGATTCAAGTCAAGAAAGAAACAAAAACAAGAAATGTTTCAAAAGTAGGATCAACAGGACTTGGTAACAGATTGTATATAGATGTAGAAAGAGAAAGAAAGGGAGTAAAATTAGACGATGACATGTAGTTTTCAGGCCTGAGTAATTGTTAAGTTGTCCCTCTCAATTGTAACAGAAAAGTTAGGAAGAGGAAAGGACTTAACGGGGGAATGATAATGAGTTTATCTAGATACTTTGAGTTTATGATTTCTATAGGATGTACAGTTCAAGACATCCAAAGGGAATGGTTAGGACTGAATGAGTAAATCTGAGAACCATCTGCACAGAGAAGAAAATTAAATATATGGAAACTGATGATATTACTAAGCCAAACAGTATTAAGGGGAGAAAAGGACCTTGAACAATATTTGGGGGACACCTATAGTTATTTGGCATAATGGACATGAAGATCCAGAAAAGAATAATGAGAAGGAATGGTCAGAGAGGAGAAACAAGAAAAAGTAACGCAAAAAAAAATAGAAAGAAAAGAAGATCAAGTAGAAGAAGTGATCAGTGTTGTCGAAGGCCTCAGAGAGATCAGGGAGGGTGGGAACTGAAGAAAGGCTGTTAGATTTGGCAATTAGACATCTTTGGTAACTTTGAAGAGAGCAGTTTCAGTTAAATGATGAGGTTGAAGGCTAGACTATAGAGGTAAGAAGACCATGAGAGGAAAGGAACTGGGAACATTGGTTATGACAACCTTTTCAAAGAGTTTAGCTATGAAAGGGAGGAGAATTAGTGAGAAATAGTGGAGATGGATCAAATGAGAGCTTTTTTGAGGATGGAAGAGACATGGGCATGTTTTAAAGCAATAGGAAAGCAGGCAATAGGCAGGGACAGAGAGAAAAATAGTGAGATATAAATGATAGAAGGGAAAATCTGCTAGAGAACATAGGATGGAATGGAATAGCTTGTGCTCATAGAGGGAGTCATTTGGTAAGAACTTCCTACTGCCTCTTCAGGTGAAATAGGGATGAATTTGGGGAAGAGTGAAAGAGATGTTCCTTCTCTTTATCAGGGCAAATCCCTCTACATTTGAGTGGTCTTTGATGAAGGATCTCTTTGCAAATGTCCTCAGTTTTTTTCAGTGAAAATTGAGGCAAAGTCATTAACAGATAGTATAGGGCAAAAGAGAGCCATAGGAAGCTTGAGGAGGGATAACTATTTTTTTTAATAGCCAGTGTAGTAAGATAACAAATTAATTTGGGAGGCATAAAATGATTGATTTCTGGCAGGGAGAATCCAGTCGAGATTGTGTAACATAAATATCTAGTTAGATATTGTGTAAGTGCTAAAATATCAGAGATGAATGAGCACCAAAAAGCTATTCAATGATGGGCAAACTTTTTAAAGAGGGGGCCAAAGGAAAGGAAATGCTCATCTGTCAATTGGTTTCTAAGGCAACTCTTTCGAAGTTTCATTGTATTTTATCCTAATCATTGTATTCGTCAGATTAGGAATAATGTCCAGGCACCAGATAGAATATTTCAGGGGGCCACATTTGGCCCACGGGCCTTAGTTTGCCCATCACTGAGCTATAACATGCCCAGTGGCCACACCTGGTAAAGCCATCTCAGCGGACAGGCTGAACCAGGTCAAACAACAACAACAACAGCAACAGCAACAGTAACAACAACAGCAACAACAACAGCAACAGCAACAACAACAACAGCAACAGTAGCAGCAGCAGCAACAGCAGCAGAAACAGCAGCAGAAACAACAACAACAAACAACAAACAACAATCTGCCTGGTAGGGTGATGTGGCGAATTAGTCCTGGGAGTCATATGCTGGGCTGAGTTTGAAGAGTCTTAAAATCAAAAAGTTGATTCTACTTTCAAAATTGTAGACTTGCCTAATCTCTCTGTGTTTTGATTTCCTGGTCTGAAAAATGAGGATGTCCAGTTTCCCTTGTAGGGTTTGTCTAAAGACAAAATGAGGTAATACTCCCCCTCCCCCCCAAAAAAAATGTGTAAAACAGCTCTACAACATGAGGGAATATTAAAGGATATAAAATTAGATTAGACAATTATTTCCTGCAGTGATTTTAAAAGACATCATATCCTGTTCTCTCCCACCCTACCTCCTCTATACCCCCCCACCCCATCCCCGTCTCACAGTTTCTCCTGGCTAGCACTCTTCCAACTCAGTTATTTCTTTCAATTCCTTAAGAGCTCTTCCCTGCCTCTATTTACTTTCCTTTCATGCCTGTGGGTGGGAAACTTGGCTTCTCAGACCTCAGAGTAATAGTGGTGGCACTAACCAGAGTTCAGTGGATGCTTTCTCATGGCTGAGCAAAGTCCTGTCCTCAGCAGGATTGCCAGACCTGGGGAGCTGACGCTATCTCTCTCTCAAAGTTGGCTGGGGTTAAGGGCACAGAGGTCCCCCCAGTTTCCCCTCCTCTATTATCCTCACCAACTTCTCATGGATTGAGTTCTTTTTTAGTGGGAAGGAGGGGGGGGAGGAGGAAGAGCCTTAGGGCCCTAGAGGCTGTTCAGTGATTTACTGAGAACTTTATCCCACATAGACTTCCCACTACAACTGACCCTGGGAGTCAGAAGGAGAAAGTTGGGGGAGAAAAGCATAAATGGCTAGGGAGATGAGAAACAGATGTTTGGAGTCTTACATTAAGGGAATTCTCCCCCTACCTTCCCCATTCCTACCCCAGGAGACTGGAAGGAGGGTTGTCCCTGGATAGCAATCATCATTCCACATTTATTCTCTCTCACTGACACCATATACTTACCTGGAAGGCTTTCCATTCTTTTCTGGCTTCCTGGCAACCTGTCATGTAGGCACCTAGACTTCATGTCCTATCTGGAGCTGTCCTGACTCTCACTAGCTATTGGAGTCTCCTTTCCATTTCTTACCACCACCCTGTCCACAATAGATTATGGATAATTAGGTTTTAAATATTAAATTCCTTTGGGATATTTTTCTTTTAACAGGGGATTCCTGAGGACCTGTAATCCTCCAAGGCTCAGAGAAATTCATCTCTAAGGGCAGAATGTAGGGACTGAGAAAAATATTTGGGGTGATATGGATTTGCTTATGGGGGAAAGTCATACACACACACATAAACACATCACTTCTCCCATCCCATAATACCACCAACGCCTATTCAAACCCTTTGGCCTGTTCACCAGCTCTTAAGGCCAGTCCTGCTGAAAAGATGAAAGTCCAATTCTGGAAGAATGCTGCGGGGAGCCTGATGTCATCCCAGAGGCATGAGGCCTTGGCCAAAAGGAAACTCACAGGCTGCCTGCCTTTGACACACACACACACACACACACACACACACACACACACACACATACACACACACATTCACATTCACATTCACATTCACGGTAGAGAGATGATTACAATTCAGAAAATCTAAAATAGTTGGGGCAAAAGGATAGGAATGAATCTCTTCCGTTTCCTATCTACACTCACTTTTGCTTTCATATTTTCTTTGAGGCCATTTAGGATCATAGAACTTAAAATCTGGAGATTCTCAGAGATCCAACCTTCTTTTTATGGAGAAGGAAATTACCTAGACCACTTCCACACCCCCTCCCCATTATCTAATCAGGGGGCAGAAACCTTTTTGGCCATGAGAGCCACAAACGCCACATTTTTAAAAATGTAATTTCGTGAGAGCTGTACAGTGCTCACAGTGCGCTCCTGTAACAGTGCCTGAAAAAAAAACTGACTTTATGGCTCCTGCAGAAAGAGCCATATCTGGCCCTCAAAAGAGCCAGAGATGGCTCAAGAGCCATACGTTGCCAACCCCTGCTCTAACTTTTGTAGTATGATCAAGACCAAAAAAGTTCTTGATTTTGAATCAGGGGACCTGGATTGGAATCCCAGGAGTACCATTTATTACCTTTATGATATTGAACAAATTAGTTAACCTGCCTGGGTCTCAGTTTTGTCTTTAAAATGATGGAATTGGATAAGAGTAGCAACACAGTTTCTTTCCAAATGAAAATCTAATTCTCTGGAAATAAGCTTATAAGACAGTTTGGAAACTTGATAAACTAAAGTATGTTATACTGTATGAAGACATAGAGATATCAATGTGAATTTCCTCTTCCTAATAATTTATTAAAATGTTAATTGAGGCCAGTTCTAGCACCAATTTTCAAGGAACTCCATTTTTTTACACTGCTATCCAAAGTACTAGCCATTAATCTCTAGCTGTTACCTTTGGATCATGAGACCACAGAACAAGAGCTGTAAGGACAATGAGTCTAACTCCCCCATTTAATCAAAGAGGAAGCTATGACCCAGGGAGGGTCAGCAATTTGCCCATGGTCAAATAGGAAATAAACATTCTGTGACTATAACAAAACCATCTCTCTTCTAATCCCTTTGCCCCAATCCACTGTGATAGGGTGAAAAAATATTATGTGAATCTCTCAGCAGGTTAAATATAAATTAAATTCCCCTTTATCCAAATAAAAATCTGCCCAGTAAATTTTGTATTATGCACAACTAGTCAGTAAAACTAGTCTATATTATATAGCTACTGTGTGCTAGGTGTTAGGCAGGGTATAACAGGATATCTGAGCTGTATTACATAATCCCTGCCTTCCACATGTCTTCAAGGTCTATGTTGAAGGGATAAAACATAACAAACTAATATTAATTATTCAGCACTTTAGCATTTGAAAGACATTTTTTGTCACAAGCTTGTGAGATAGGTAGAAGAGATATCATTGTCTCCACTTTACAGATGGAGAAACTGAGGCTCAGAGAGGTTGAAGCTTAGTATTGTAGAATCTCAGAATTGAAAGCTCCCTCAGATGTCAACAAACGTGTACTCTCTGTATCTGACTAGGAATTATTTTGACAATACCCAGGACTCTTGGTTAACCAGACTCCACTTGGAAAAGTATGAGGAATTAATGACCTGAAAAGGAAATCCAGTTCATTATGATGGACCTCTATTTATCAGGATATATTTTCCCCCAACACTTGGAAAGTGTTATCATTTCCTCCCCCTGATTCTCTTCTTTTCCCCTCCAATTTAATGGCTACACTAAATATTGTAGAACTAGCTCTACTGCTAAATCCTTGTGAAATTGGGGTGATCATTTCACCAATACATCATTTCCCTAACTATAAAATAGAGATTATCATATTTTCCTTATCTACTGTATATGGATGTATATGTTACAACTTAAATGGAATAATGCCCACAAAAGCTCTTTGAAATGAAAAAAAAAAACACTGTAAGCATGCAGAGTATTATTATAGTGCCCTATAACCACTCTATTCCTGGCAAACAAAAGCAATAAGAATCCATCACTGCACATTATCTATTCAGTTATGTTCATCCATGGGTCCCAGAGGGCTTGACCATGTCACCACTATGTTCTTATCTTATCTGACAACTATTGATTAGACTGTCAAGCAAGGAGGATACTCAAAAGGCCAGCCTATATCCAACTTCCCCTCAATCATTCTGACCACATCCTAATATTGTTTGTGGCTAGTTAGCTCAGTTGGTTAAAAATCACTGCTAATGTGACTAAAGCAACTAGCTGGATCCCTATATAGGAGACACATTCACATCTTGTCCAAAAAAGTCAAGCTATTTCCATTTAACTGGATTCCACAAGTATTTTTAAGTGCCTATTACCTATAATTCACTGTGCTAGGCACTGAAATCTAAAAAGAAAAACAAATTAGCCCCAACCTTCAATGAGCTTACATTCTACAAAGGGGATATAATAGGTATTCAAATGACTAAATATCTTAAAATTTGATTTTAAAAGTTTGTGTGGAAAAGTTTAAATATGTGATTAGCCAAAGACAAAAATAAGGAGCTGTTATTATTATTATGGAGCCATAATTTCTGAATTCAAGACAGCATCCCTAGTTTATTGTGTATGTACTTAGTCATGGAGAATGTATCCATTAGGTGATAAATTTTTTGACTGCAGGGATGGCCATATATGTTGGTAGGATTTGTACTCTATTCATATAAACTTAAAGAACTCAGGAATAGGGACTTCTGGGTAAATAACAGCATGAACTCTATGACTATAGAGGTTCAAAGATGTGAAAGGCTACATATAATGTCAGATCTTTCTGAAGTATTGGTTGGTTTGGGTTCTACTGAATTACTTTTTCTCTTCTTTTTTTCTTTAAAATATTGTTATAAAGGATGGCTTTCTTGAAGGAAGAAGGAGGGAGGGAGGGGACATGAGAAAATCTAGGTGATAGTTTTAAAAATCCATTTTATATATATATGTATATATATATATTATGTATATATGAGAAATATGTGAGAAATATATATGTATATATAAATGTATATTATAACATATATGTGAAAATCTAGGTTATAGTTTTTAAAATTCATTATATATGTATATATTATGTATATTAATATATATTAGCATATATATTAAATGCTGGTGTGAAAAGTCATAAAGGCATCTAGTAGTTCTACATTTACTCCAACAAATATCTAAAAAAGGAGTTTCAGATTGAATAATGAATGGGAAATTCCAAAAACTATTATAATAGACACCTTCACCAAGCCCAAGACTTCACCAAAAGTTATGCAGGAGAAAACTAGAAAGTAAATACTTTGTTAGAAATTGGAAGGAGCAAAACAATAATGAAGTGCGCTTAAATACTAATAGGCATAGAAGAAATAAGGGTTCTTTTGGACTTCTAATCCCTAAGTATAAAAGTTGGAGTTAAATAAGGTAAACAGAGGGCCAGTACATGGTTTTATACTATGAGGGGAAAAACACAAAAAGGAGAGTGGAGAGGAATACACTAGTAAAGAAATATGGAATTTTAAAATACTAAAGTTGACAGCAGAATAAAATATAAAAGAGAACCCAAAAATATACTGGAAATCACAAATTTACTTTAAACAAAGAGATTCACACAGAGTTCACATGAGGGTCCAGAGAAGAATTTATTATGCTTCAGATCAACTGAAATAAAACAAGAGTAGCGAACATGATTCTAGGGAAGGCAATTGTAAAAATTGGCATGGTTAAAAGATAAACAAGATAATTGCATTATTCTTACATGCATCATCAAAAATGAACCAGAAAGGTTTATCTTTCACAAGTATTAATAGAGGTCAAATTTTTGACCAAACAGGGGATAGATAGAGAGGCTCACATGATATAAAATGGACAATTAGTTGAAAAGATTTTAGACAAACAAAATTCATGTAGTTAAAAGTAGAAGATAAATAGCTAACTAGATAAGCAAGATAAAGAAATTCTTGCAGGAAATTTCTTTAATAAAAAGTCTGATATCTGAGACAGATAAACAACTGATTCAAAAATATAAGAACAGGAGTCATTCCTAAAAAGACAAATGATCAAAGGACATAAAGAAGGAATTCTCAAGGGACAAAATTCAAGCTATCTGTGACCATAGGGAAGATGGGGGGGGGGGAAGCTCCAAATCATTATTAATAAGAGAACTGCATATTAAAACAACTCTACCCTTCTGCCTCCTTTCATATTGGCAAAGATGAAAGAAAAATTATTGGAGGGCTTGCAGGGAAATACACTCATGCATTTGTTAATAGAGTTGCAAAGACATTTAGCCATTCTAGAAATCAGTTTAGAACTCAACTCAAAAAGTTCTATCAATGAAGTAGAAAACAAAGGAGTTCTTGCCAATTGAGAGTACCCATTAACAGAGAAGTTACTGAATTCTCTTCTTTGATCCACATTTTTGAATGTTTTATGTTATGTATTTTTAGGAAAAATTACTTGTCCCACACTTGATTTGTATTGTGTATTTAATGTCATTTTCATATATATATATATATATATATATATATATTTTAGGACTGGATGTCCTTATCTAACAGAGCCTGGAAATACAGCATCCTTTCATTAATTTAGTCCCAATACTGATCATTATGAAACCTTTAATCTGCTCCATTTTTCTAACCTGGAGCAGTTCACTCTTCCTTGGTCAACCTCTTTGACCTCCTCTCCCTGGGGATCATTCTCCCCTTCAGATATAGTGTGGACCCTAAATCAACTTTAACCCTATTGAAGCTCAGAGTTCCAAAACTCAAGTTATTTGACAACTTTAATATCCCCTTAGTAGCAGGGATTGCAAGCATCTGCCACCATGCTCAGATATTTCCCTTTTAGGGGGAAACTCAAGTTATTAAGTATAAAATCCCATCCTGGAGGTATCGAGGTAGGAGTTAAATGAGCTTAAAAGTGTGAAAAAAGGAGTATATTCACATTTCATTAGATACCAGTGCCCTCAGAATTAAACTCAATCTAACCCATGGGTGGGGTAAAGAATAGAGAATAGTCACCGTACCCCCAAACTCTATCATGATCATGTTAGATATACTAATCAATTACTGACAGAGAAATAATGGGGTAGAAGTGAAAAATGAGACATACATATTCAGATATGACCAATGTGTGGATTTGTTTAGCTTAACTCTGCTTTTTTTATTACTAGATAGGAATTTTTTTTAATTTGGAAGGGTGGGGGATTGGAAAGGAAAGAAAGGCTAACAATAGCGATGCTAAAAAAAGAAAGTGTCATTGAAACTTATTTAGTATACAGAAGAGAATAGAAGGAAGTTGAATGGGCAACAGAGAATCAAGACATCTTTGAAACCAACATGTTAAGTTTTATCACTTAATTAGTATAGATAGTATTTATATATTGTTTTGAGGTTTGCAAAACACTTTGCAATTAATACCTCATTTGATCCTCACAATAACCTTTGGAAGTAGGTTCAATTATTACTCCCATTTTAGTGATGCAGAAACTAAAACAAAAAGGGGTTAAATAACTTGTCTAGGTCACACAGCTAGTTAGTATCAGTTGTGATATTTAAAAAAATAAGCTGTGCATAACAGAGATTTACAGTTTCATATGCATTATTTTTAACATTCCCTTTTATAAGTGGAAATATTCATTTATGTCAGTGTTTATCAAATTCGGAATAATTAAAAACATTTATTTTTGAAAAGAGCCCTAGACCCTGGTTCCACAATGGATTCTTAGTAGGATGAGAAGAAAAACCTCAGCCTACTTTATTACATTCCATGTAAGGAATGTTCCCAAAGCAGAGTAACACTTAGAGAATCTGAACCCATAACTCAGAAGTCAATATCCAACCCATATCTGAAAAGGAACTCCCTAGTGTACAAAACATTACTGACAGTTGGTTTTCTAGTCTTTACTGAAAGACTTCTAATGAAAAGAAACCCACAATCACCTAAGGTTGTTCATTCTACTTTGAGATAGCCCTAATTATTAGGAATTTTCTCTCTATATGAAGTCTAAATCTGCCTTCCTTCAATTTTTATCCATTGGTCCTGGTATTATCATCTGGGAACCA
Source organism: Gracilinanus agilis (assembly GCF_016433145.1). NCBI lineage: Eukaryota > Metazoa > Chordata > Mammalia > Didelphimorphia > Didelphidae > Gracilinanus > Gracilinanus agilis. The sequence goes on along the minus strand of NC_058132.1, from coordinate 159,802,370 downwards.
ATGGAATGCCTTATTCCTTTTCCACAGGACAACTTTTCAATTATGTGCTGATAAATATTATTACCTTCTCATCTCCCCACCCCACCTCTTCTTTTGCCTAGTGTCTTCTCTTCTCCATCCTAAATATCCTCAGTTCCCCCTACTGATTTTCAGAAATCATGAATTTGAGGCCCTTCACCATTCTGATTAGCATTTTCTCCAGTTTATCAGCGTTATTCCTAAATGATGGTACCCATATTTGAATATAATAATATGGAGAACATGGTACAACCAGGGCAATACGGAAGGATTGTCACTTCCTTTTAGATGGAAGCCATGCCTATTGTTGCAGTCTTGAGCAGTCTAAATAACTGGTCTGTTAAGTATATGTGGCACCAAATAACTGATTTGTATGATTTTTTTTCAATGAATTGACCAATTAGTGGGTTGACTAAATCAAGTTGTTTTAATGACATGTAAACAAGTACTATTTACTGACTTCCTCCTCTAAAATAACACCTAGCAGGAGAGCTAAATATCCTGCTAGGTGGAGAAAGAACTATGATCAAAAGGGGCTGGCCCATAGGCAAGAATAGCTGGATGCACTCTGTGGCTATACTCACCAATGGACCCAGTGAATTATTTCACATTCATGAATGAAGCATTCTTTCTCTGCTACTATAGGAGGCAGATCTGGGAAGGGGCAAAGAAAAATGGTAAGTTCTCTGAATATCCACATGTAAAAGGAAGGGGTTTTTACCCTAACCCCAATTAATGTAATCACAGAAAACCCAGGCAACTTGATTGAATCAATCAATTAAAAATAGAAATTAAGTTTGAATAAGTCCTTAATTAATGAGAAGAATCAAATGTTTTAATTATTTAATATGAATGACTGTCGAACGGGAAATATCTTGTGATTGGCTGAAATATAATCAAACACATCTATGAGCCCATGTACCGACTGTGCCTTTTTTATCACAAGGTAGAATCAGAAAGGTAGGTAACCAATTCCAAACTACATAGTCTAGCAGCAGCAAAAGTAGGCCAATCTAGAAGTGGAAAAACTCCATCTAGCCAAGTCCTTAAGAAGGAATTACTTGGAAGGAGGATTTCCCCTCTCCAACCCTGGGATGTGTTGTGTGAGTTCTGAAGACCCTGAAATCCCATCAACAACTGGAATCAATATAAGAGTCTAATGGAGCCAATAGCAATGAGCATAGGAGTTGGAGGTTGACCAGGTAGGAACCTGGACAGCAACCTTGTAAGTACTGCCAGGTCAGTGGAGATTGCAGAGCAGTATGGAAGAGGCTAGGTAATTAATCAGCCTATTGGTTCAACCAATAACAGTAATGATGCAAAAAATGTAAAACTGATGAATATTTAACAACTAGCTCTCGGGGCAGGGGTGGGGGGGAGTACATATGACACCCTTTTAATTCGAATCTTCATTCTCTCTATTACTTTTTTAAGTCTAAAACAAAAAATATTAAGCCCTGATTTATAGCATTTGCCAATTTCCAAGGTTGAAATGCTCATACAGAAAATTTTAACGATTAGTATTAATTCTCTAGTATAAGTGGTCTCCAGCATGCTCCCCGAAAGCCATCTTATAAAGAAGCCTCATCCTGCAAAGTGTCATCCCAGAAGAGCAACCTTTTTATCACTAATACAATACCTTGAAGTCAACTTCATAAGGCCTCCACAAAGAAAGAAAAGGTCTACCTGGGGCAAGAATCAAAAAGAATCCCTTTGCCATACATCTTCTTTACATACAAGCCTCATTAACTTTATGCTTTAAGTTTTTTTTTAGGGACTTTAGGTATCCAATGGGCAGAGTCCAACATGGGTTTTGGTAGAATGTTTTGGTGCCAACTCTTCTTACTATATCTTCTCAATAAATAATTTTTGTAAAAACTAATTGAGACTACTGGCTGATAATCAGTGGGAAGCACATCAGTTGGGGCTCACAAACCACAGTACTAAAAAAAAACATTTCTCCCAATGATTATCTCTAGAATACTAAGGAAGAAAAGTAGTTAGCTGCCCTCTTAGGACCTGGTCCACCAATGCAATCAAAAGTTGGGAAAATAGCTTCAGAGTTTTACAAACAGAATCAGAAAATCAACAAGAATTTATTGAATGAACTATGTACTGGCTGCCAGGGATATGGAGGGAAGTTGGGAGGAGATAAGGTTGTCAACTCTGAGGAGTATTATTAAGACTTGATGTTGTTTTACTTCTCCCCATTACAGATAACTGCTGATAGTTTTAAATAGATGTTTCATATTATTTTAAGAAAAACTCCATTGACACCTATGCTTTCCATTGATTTTAAAAGGAAAGAGTGTTGTATTTTGTCAAAGGCTTTTCTTGCATCTATTGATGTAATCATACGGTTTTTGTAACTTTTGTATTTGTTTTGTATTTAAGGGCACCACAGAGCCATCAGTACAGCCAGATTGAGAGAATGGTAGCATTATTGTTGCCAGGTGTTCCCTTTTACTGAAATCATGACTCAGATTCTCCCCACCTGTCTGGAATAGAGTGTGGGTGGACACGTAGATGATGTCACCTGTGGATCTATAAACCAGGTAGATTTCCCTCCTGTCTCTCTTCCAGGTTCAGCTCTATCGTCTCTGCACCGAATGACCAGCCCTTTACCCCTTGCAAGAATCTAATGCTCTTATATGAGAGATGAAATCAGTTTTCATTCCCACATTGACAGCATAGCATGAGTGTCTATGAATAGCCTTACTCCAATCTCTTTGAGTCTAAACAGCTGGAAACCGTTTAGAGTTGTCTGAGGTCGATTTCACTGAAAAAAAGTCTCAGAAAAAGGTTCTCTCAAGGTTCATGGGGAATTGGTCCCTGACTAATTACAGAAAGTGATTAGGGGAGAGGTCCCAGGGTAAGAGTATGGGTCTGGATCTCTACTGGGGCTTCCAAGAGTTGGGGCATGAAACTTTCTTATCAGTGCATTTTGGTCTAATGGAAAGAGGGCTGGATTGGGGTCTTGGTTCAACAATTTTCTAGAAAGCTTGTATAGACTTGGGCACATTTCAACCTCACAATCCTTCTGATTCTTCATGTGTAAAATGGAGAAAATAATATTAGCACTACTTATCTCACAAAGTCACAGTGAGAAAAGCATTCTGTGAATGTTAGCTTTGTTATTCTCAGAGCTAGGGTCTTCTTCATGAACTAGAATTAGGTCTTTTTCTCAGTTCTTTTGACTCCTGGCTAAAGCCCCAGTGATAAGTCCATGGTTGCCTTTCCCTCATCTCTTACCTCTCCAGATCTTCCCTGGATTCCCCATCTACAGAGAATTTCTCCTCTTCTTTTGACTCTGAATTATAAACTGGAGAAAGGTATCAGAGACACTGGGGTCCACTATTGACATAACTCCATTATACCAGATATCCACCCTCCTCACACCCCCCACCATGTTTCCTTCTGCCAAAGGGCCAAGTCCTTGGCTCAGAGAGGCTGCCAACAGGGTGGAGAAGGGACTTCAGTTTGCATGGTTCATTCATTTCTGAGTCTGTTGGCTGGACTGCCTAGATTTGGGGGCTAATTACTGCCAATTGTGGGAGCGTTGTGCTTTTTTTCTGTGATGAGTATATTTGTCTGCTGGGAACTGGCCTGGAACCAATAAATTCAACCGCAGAAGGCCTTTATTACACACTCACTGGGGATCCAACACACACACACACACACACACACACACACACACACACACACACACANACTGGGGATCACACACACACACACACACACACACACACACACACACACACACACACACATACACACACACAGCCCTCTTACCATCTACTTAGTGTCATTTTGAAAAAAAAAACAAGTTTCAAAAAAAAAACAGTTTCTCCACGCCTGCATATCTCTCACCTATCACCACTACTACTGACCATTTCTTAGATGTTAACACCTTATTATAAACCCCCTGGTCACTTCTTAGGTGTAGAAACACCTTATTATAAGGCCCCGGTTACTTCTAGTTCTCAGACAAAAGCAATAAAAGGAACTTTGCTTAATCTTTTGTAAGTTCTTCCAAAATGATTATCAACCCCTTGAACAAATACTCCAAGAATATCACAGATAGAAAGGTCTCATATAGTATCAGTTTTTACAGTAGCCAAAAAAAGATAGAAACAATTTTAGTGCCCATTAATTAAGAAATGGCTAATCAAACTATGGTGTATAATGGTGTATGGTATATAATGAAATATTCTTACTCAAAAAGTAAGAATATTTATAAGTTATAAATATGAGGAATTCAGCAAAGCAAGGAAAGGCTTAAGAGAATTGATGCAGAATGAAGTAATCAGAAGCAGGGAAACAACAAACATAACTTTAATAGCATAAATGAAAATAAGACTAAAATCATACTAAAGTCTTAATTCTTAAGATCATAGATTTAGAGCAAAAGGGGCCTTATAGACTATAAAGTCCAACATCTCATTTTACAGATGAAGAGACTGAGAGAGGTTAAATTATAATGACTTTTCTTTAGCTCCAGAGAAGAGAAGAGGAAAGGAACTGGTTTTTCTTGAAAAAAAGGAGTGGGAAGCATGGGTTGGGTATGAAATATTGCATATGCTATCAGATGTGATATTGAATGATAGACCTAGAAAGGACCTCAGAGGTCATCCGGTTTTAGTCCCTTAATCTGAGACCCAGAGAAATGAAGTAATTTGCTCCAGTTCACAAAAATAATGTGTCAGATGCAGGATTCAAACATAGTCTACTGGCCTTTCCATTGTTCCAAATTCTTTCTCTCTCTGTTTTTAGTTGTTTTGTTCAATTCTTTTCCTTTGTTAAAAGGGGATGCTTATTCACTCTATGTTTGTCAAGGTGAAGAGAGGAGCAATTGGGAACAAATACTATAAAAACAAAATGCATTAACTTTTTTTAAGGGGTACAAAATATGACAGAAGATTATTAACTGACAATAATGCTTAAGCTCACAGAATTTGGAAGAGGAAATCTCTTTAAAAAAGCATAAAAATTTAAAAAAAAAAGCATTCATCCATTTGTTTGCTATAGAAAAGTTCCCAGGTAGTTCCCTCCTTCCTTTCTCTCCCTCCATTAGAGAAGACATCATTTGACCCCCCAAAAAATTTTTATATGTATACACACACACACACACACACACACATATATATATATATATAAATCTGCCTTGCTTGTTTCTATTTATTAGTTCTGTTCCAATCTTCTGCTTCCTAATCTTGACTATTTTAGTTTTATTTGTACAAAAACTTTTTGTAAACTTCAAAATACCATAGAAATCATGTTACATAATCTTGGAGATGGCTGAGAACTTTCTGCAGCCATCCCATACCTTAGTCAGAATCTCATCCCCAGAATACAAAGCAAGTGATCATGTAACCTTTGCTTGAAAAACTACAGCAAAGGGGAACCAATGACTGTCCAAAGCAGTCTGTTCAGACTATTGAAAGCTCTTAAATAAATAAATATTTTTATTTCAAAGAAGTATTAATTGATCATCTCAATTCCCACTCAGGCTCCAAGGACTGTGTAATCTGAGTTAGGGAGGAAGAAAAAGAACTTGTGCCTTAGATGGTTAACCATGAGAGTGGGAAGATGGCGGCATGAACTGGAATAAGAAAGGCTCTCTCTAGTTCAGGGATAAGATTTATTTTCAGGGCCCTTGAAGAAGCTTCAATTCAGCTGAATGGCTTCTGAAAAACTATAAAGATTGAATAACCCAACTAGCCTCTTCTAGAATTTAAGATCGTCGAGGGCAGGACCTACTTCATTTTTGCTATGGTATCCCTAGTAGCTAGCCCAATACTTGGTACACAGAAGGTGCATAATCATTTCATGTTAATTGATTTATTCCCAGAAAGCCCAGGACTCAGTGAGAGGTACATGTTAGGATACAGAATTCTGAGATTCTATATCTGTGCCCACATCTTACTAGAAGCCTCCCAAATACTTAAATACCAGAGTAAATGAAAACACTATTGGCAGCACAAAGATCCCTTAAGGTTTGTTTTCCAGAATGGAAAATAAAGGCATTTCAGCCTTTCCATGGGATAAAAATAACTTGCCGTTGATTTTGAAATCCCTTCATTTTTCTCCCACAGACTAGCTCCATACAATGGCACTTTGTGTGAGGCACTTTCAACAAGGGCCAGCCAGTCTCCCCACTCCCCATTCTGCCCACCGGCAGGCAGAGACAAGAGGGCTCAGCAGCTTGGTAGGGGGAGACCATGGTGGATGGGGCCAAACATTGCTGTTGGACACCATTCAGAAGTCCCCACTCAAGGGAGGGGTAGAGACCCACAGAGGAAAACAAGGAGTGCAAGGAGGAGTGGAAAATGCTGAGTGTCAGAGCTTGTCCTGGCAACATTCTGCTTTTCCATCCCCTCAGAGCCAGAGGCTGAGACTGCCCACCTGCAGCTGGAAGAGCCACTACGGCTTGGAGGCCTGGCCTGGGACCCTGGTGCCTACAGCCTGGGCCAGTGAGGCGGGACAGGCGGGAAGTAGACTCTCTTCTCTTCAGCCTAGACCCTGAGGAACCTTTGTTTAGGATACTTGGGCTTTACCATTCTTTAAGAAATTCAAGAGAAACTGAGGCATTGGGTTAAGTTGCTGGGGGAAGAGGCAATGGGAAGAACTTTTGATGTTTTTCTTCTGGCAAGTGCTAACTTAAGAAATTTGAGATGTGTGTGTTCTAGAGGAGCAGAAGGAAAAAGAGAAAGGAGGGGAGGGAGACAGAGAGGGGGATGAACAAACCCGACCATAAAAATTGTAACGATAAGAATAAAGGTAGAGGAGAGCACCAGAATTTCCAAGACATGACTCAACAGCCCAGGTGAAAAAGACCTGGGGGATTTAATGGACTCAATAGGAATTATTCACTATGAGTCAACAGTGTTAAATGACAACCAAAATATTAAATCATTAAAAAAAATTTTGTTTTGGGTCTAGACTTGTGACTGAATCAGTGTGGGGAACTTCTGGTAAAGAAATAGCCTCTGGTGTTTATCATCATCCCATAGAGGTAGACTTAGAGTCAGGGAGAACCGAGTTCAAATCTGGTCTTGGTCACTTCCTTGCTGGATGATCTTGTTCTAGTTCCTAATTTTGTCAGCTTTGGTTTTTCCAACTGTAAAATGAAGATGATAAAAGCACTTCCCCCACAAGGTTGTTTGGAGAATAAAATGAGATGACATGTGTAAAATGTTTTGTAAAAACTACAGAAACAGGGGCAGCTGGGTAGCTCAGTGGATTGAGAGTCAGCCTTAGGAGACAGGAGGTCCTAGGTTCAAATCTGGCCTCAGATACTTCCCAGCTGTGTGACCCTGGGCAAGTCACTTGACCCCCATTGCCTACCCCTTCCACTCTTCCTTGGAGCCAATACACAGTATTGACTCCAAGACGGAAGGTAAGGGTTTAAAAAAAAACTACCGAAAAAATATGTGTGTGTGTGTCTATATATATATATATATATATATAAATCAAAGATAAGATTATATATAATCCTATCTTTGATTATTAGCCCTAGAGATTTGCCTGGTATGCTGAGAGGTAGTAATTTATCCACAATCACCAAGCTGCAATGTGTCAGCAACAGGACTTAAAATAGTTTCTTCATGTGTCTAAGATCTAGAGGGCTGGACCTGGAATCAAAAAGCCCAGAATTCAAGTCTAACCTTAGACACTGTAAGAAGGAAATAGTTTTAAAGCATTTGGGAAGCTTAGACAGACAGACAGGAGCTGAGATTCCAACTGGAACACAGTGAACTCTCTAAAAAAAAGGCAGTTGGGGTTTTGAAGGAGTTGGGGAAAGCCACTGACCTGAGAGACCTGTGGATTTGGGTATCTCTAAGCAAGACCTGAGACCTTACAACTAGCAGGATCAAGGAGTAAGAAGTTGAGATTTCTTACTTGCTTGGTGGACAAGCAAAGTCAATCTCCCTGATTTCCTCTGAAGAGTTATTCCGCGGGTTCCTGCGCTCTTGGAATATACTTGGACTACATCAGATCAAGACCATCAGATCACATCTGTGAGATCCCATTCGTCCCTTGTGTCTTAGCTACCTATTTAGAGTAGTACAGGGATTTCCCAGATCTTCAACTTTTTTTTATTTTTTATTTTTTTAACATTTATTAATATTCATTTTTAACATGGTTACCTGATTCATGCTCCTCCTTTCCCCTTCACCCCCCCCCCGCACTCCCCCCACCCATGGCCAATGCGCATTTCCACTAGTTTTGTCATGTGTCCTTGATCAAGACCAATTTCCAAATTGTTGGTAGTTGCATTGGTGTGGTAGTTTCGAGTCCACACCCTCAATCATGTCCACCCCAACCCATGCGTTCAAGCACTTGTTTTTCTCATATGTTTCCTCTCCTGCAGTCCTTCCTCTGAATGTGGGTAGCATCTTTACCATAAATCCCTCAGAATTGTCCTGGGTCATTGCATTGCTGCTGGTACAGAGGTCCATTACATTCAATTTTACCACAGTATATCAGTCTCTGTGTACAGAGTTCTTCTGGCTCTGCTCCTTTTGCTCTGCATCTGTTCCCAGAGGTCTCTCCAGTTCGCCTGGAACTCCTTCAGTTTATTATTCCTTTTAGCACAATAGTATTCCATCACCCGCATATACCACAGTTTGTTCAGCCATTCCCCAATTGAAGGACATACCCTCCTTTTCCAATTTGTTGCCACCACAAAAAGCACAGCTATGAATATTTTCGTACAAGTCTGTTTATCTATGATCTCTTTGGGGTACAAACCCAGCAATGGTATGGCTGGATCAAAGGGCAGGCAGTCTTTTATAGCCCTTTGAGCCTGATTCCAAATTGCCAGCCAGAATGGCTGGATCAGTTCACAGCTCCACCAGCAATGCATTAATGTCCCAATTTTGCCACATCCCCTCCAACATTCATTACTCTCCCCTTCTTTCATTTTAGCCAATCTGCTAGGTGTGAAGTGATACCTAAGGGTTGTTTTGATTTGCATTTCTCTAATTATTAGAGATTTGGAACACTTTCTCATGTGCTTATTGATACTTTTGATTTCTTTACCTGAAAATTGCCTATTCATGTCTCTTGCCCATTTATCAATTGGGGAAGGGCTTGATTTTTTATACAATTGCTTTAACTCCTTGTATATTTGAGTAATTAGACCCCTGTCAGAGTTTTTCGTTATAAAGATTTTTTCCCAATTTGTTGTTTCCCTTCTGATTTTGACTACATTGTTTTTGTTTGTACAAAAACTTTTTAGTTTAATATAACCAAAACCATTTAATTTACATTTTGTAATTTTCTCTAACTCTTCCTTGGTTTTAAAGTCTTTCCTTTCCCAGAGATCTGACAAGTATACTATTCTGTGTTCACTTAGCTGGTTTACAGTTTCCCTCTTTATATTCAAGTCGTTCATCCATTCTGAATTTATCTTGGTGTAGGGTGTGAGATGTTGATCTAGACCTAATCTCTCCCATATTGTTTTCCAAATTTCCCAGCAGTTTTTGTCAAATAGTGGATTCATGTCCCAAAAGTTGGGCTCTTTGGGTTTATCATACACTGTCTTGCTGATGTCATTTATCCCAAGTCTATTCCATTGATCCTCCTCTCTATCTCTCAGCCAGTACCATATTGTTTTGATAACTGCTGCTTTATAGTATAGTTTAATACCTGGTACTGCTAGGCCCCCTTCCTTCACATTTTTTTTCATTATTTCCCTTGATATTCTTGATCTTTTGTTTTTCCAAATGAAATTTGTTATAGTTTTTTCTAATTCAGCAAAGAAGTTTTTTGGTAGCTTGATAGATATGGCGCTAAATAGGTAAATTAATTTGGGTAGAATTGTCATTTTTATTATGTTAGCTCGTCCTACCCATGAGCAATCAATGGCTTTCCAATTGTTTAGATCCAGTTTTATTTGTTTGGAAAGTGTTTTCTAGTTGTTTTCATATAATTGCTGTGTTTGTTTTGGTAGGTATATTCCTAAGTATTTTATATTGTCTAGGGTGATTTTAAATGGTGTTTCTCTTTCTACTTCTTACTGCTCTAGTGTGTTGGAAATTTATAGAAATGCTGATGATTCATGTGCATTCATTTTGTATCCTGCAACTTTGCTAAAGTTGTTGATTATTTCTACAAGCTTCTTAGTTGATTCTCTAGGATTTTTAAGTAGACCATCATATCATCTGCAAAGAGTGATAGCTTAGTCTCCTCCTTGCCCACTTTGATACCTTCAATTTCTTTTTCTTCTCTAATTGCAACTGCTAGTGTTTCTAGTACAATGTTAAATAATAGAGGTGATAATGGGCATCCTTGTTTTACTCCTGATCTTATTGGGAAGGCTTCTAATTTATCCCCATTGCATATGATGTTTGTTGATGGTTTTAGGTATATACTGTTTATTATTTTTAGGAAAGGTCCTTCTATTCCTATACTTTTCAGTGTTTTCAATAGCAATGGATGCTGTATTTTGTCAAAGGCTTTTTCAGCATCTATTGAGATAATCATGTGATTTTTGTTTGTTAGACTGTTGATATGGTCAATTATGTGGATGGTTTTCCTAATGTTGAACCAACCTTGCATTC
>NC_058132.1:159762839-159786785 GCF_016433145.1 Gracilinanus agilis | reverse complement strand
GATCTCACTGAGGCCCTTAAAAAGGCAAATTTAAAAATTATAAGTTTTCTTTCTTTCCCCTCTGTATCTTATTTACCTTTTCATGTTTCTCTCGATTTTTGTGGTTGGATATCAAACTTTCCATTTAGCCCTGGTCTTTTCTGTGCAAATACCTGGAATTCTTCAATTTTGTTAATTGCCCATACTTTCCCCTGGAAATATATAGTCAATTTTGATGGGTAGTTGATCCGTGGTTGCAGGCCCAGCTCTCTTGCCTTTCTGAATATCGTATTCCAAGCCTTGCGATCTTTTAGTGTGGAGGCTGCCAGATCCTGTGTGATCCTGATTGGTGCTCCTTGATATTTGAATTGTCTCTTTCTGGCTTCTTATAAGATTTTTTCTTTTGCTTGAAAGCTTTTGAATTTGGCAATAATATTTCTAACCGTTTTCTTCTCTGGATCGAATGTAGTGGGTGTTCTATGAATCCTTTCGATGTCTATATTGCCCTCTTGTTGTAGGACTTCAGGGCAATTTTGCTGAATAATTTCTTTTAGTACCGAGTCCAGGTTTCTATTAATTTCTGGTTTTTCTGGAAGACCAATTATTCTCAAATTGTCTCTTCTAGACCGGTTTTCTTGGTCTGTCACTCTCTCATTGAGATATTTCATGTTTCCTTCTATTTTTTTTCAGTCTTTTGACTTTGTTTTATTTGTTCTTGTTGTCTTGAGAGATCATTAGCTTCTACTTGCTCAATTCTAGCCTTTAGGGATTGATTTTCGGCTATAATCTTTCGGTTTTCGGCCATAATCTTCTGGTTTTCGGCCATAATCTTCTGGTTTTCGGCCATAATCTTCTGGTATTCCTTTTCAATCTGGTCATTTCTGGTGTTCAATTGCAAGATTCTACCTTTTAAACAGTTATTTTCTTGCCAGATCTCTTCCATTTTCCTCAAAATCTCAGTTTTGAACTCTTCCATAGCTTGTGAGGAGTTTTCCTTATTTGAGGAGGGTCCGGATGCTTGTTTGTTCTCCTCCTCTGTTTGCTCAGTTGTCTGAATTTTCTCTGTGTAAAAGTTGTCGAGTGTTAAAGGCTTCTTTTTCTTGTTGTTATTCTTTCTCTTCTGAGCTTCCTGAGACTGGGTAGCCATCATTAGCCCAGCAGCTTCTCAGGTTTATCCTCGCGCTCAGTGTCTGTCTGCGGTCTATTGGCTCCTGAGGTCTGAGTTCTGGTTTTTTCCAAGGTCAAGCCCCCTGGTGGACCCCCTTGCTTGATCCTCTGCAGGAGGTTCCTTTACAAGTCTCAGGGTGCTGCTTCCACAGTCGTATACCCATCCACGCTGGTTCCCCACTCAGGTTTTCAGAGCTTTAGTTCCTGGCTGTGTCTGCCTCCACCCACGCCTCCGCCCGTGCCTGTGCTCTCAGCCTGAGCTCTGTGCCCTGCGTCCACTCTCTGCTCCCGTGCTCAGATTTCGCGTGCATTCTTTGGCTTATTGGGGTCCTAAATCTTGCTGCTCTCAGGAACAGGCCCCGGAGCTGCCAATGACTCGATGGGTGCCCCAAACTTGCTCTATTTCTTTTTAGCTGTCTTCGGCACTATAGATGTTGTGTGTGGAGGGGGTGGGGGTGGGGTGGTTGCTCAGCCCATGATTTAGTGAGAGCTGTTTCACCCCTTTATAGCATGGAAATGCCTCAATTCCACGTACCTTCCACGCTGTGCCCTGTTGTGGGGTTCCTCCATTCGTCTGGACTTGTTTTTATGTCCCCTTGAGGAGTTTTGTGTGTTTTGGTCAGGAGAGGTTTAGAGCTCCTTCTTACTCTGCCACCATCTTAACCCGGAACCAGATCTTCAACTTTTAACCCTGAATTTGATCCTTAGTGTTTTAGGTTAAGTGTGACCTTTCCCATCATTTCTAACCCTAGTCTGTATTAAACCTGTATTTTATAATTCTTTGGTCCCAGTCTACTCACTTGTTAGTTTCACAGACTCCCAGGCTAGGTGGATCTGTGGTGGCAATTGGTATCAACTGCCAGTCCATAATCTCCCATTCCTTGTTCTTTGGAGGGGTTTGTACTTCCCCAGTTTGTTAGTCCAGTCTGTTATCCCTGTCCAGTCAGTCCTCCTTCTCCCGTTTCTCTAAACCCAGTAATATTTAAGTTACCCACAGTGTTTCCCCATAAGAACACTTACTAGCTTTGTGGCCCTGGGCTAATCACTTAACATCTCTCTGCCTCAGTCTCCTCATCTGTAAAATAGCGATAATAATAGTACCTACTTTAAAAACTGGTGTGAGGAGAATGAGATAATATCTGTGAACTGAGATAATCAGTTACCAAATCTGAAAAATGAGATAATACCTATAAAACATTTAGCCTTTCATGTCTGGCACATAGTAGGCATTTATTAAATTAATGTTTCCTTCTTTCCCTTCTTCCTCTATTCCATATGATTTCTCAATAGCAATCTCAGGCTACAAGGTGTCCAAAGCATGGGAGGTGAAAGATGCTATACTGTCCTCTTCCCACAGAACACAATGTTTAGTTTGGAGGACCACATTTTCAGAGAGAAATGAACAAATTGGAGAATATCCAGGGGAAAGTGATGAGAATCATAAAAGAAGGATAGTCATGCCAGTGTGAGAATGAGTGAAGAAATGACTAGGGCTGTTTCCTATCAATTGGAGACTTAGTGGATGCAGACTTTTAGGTGGAAAAATCAGTGCATTATAATAAGAGTATAATAACAGCTGACAAGAAATAATGAACAGGTAATATTTAATAAAACACGGAAAGGGGGCAGTTAGTGGCTCAGATGATAGGGAGCCAGGCTTAGAGATGGGAGGTCTTGGGTTCAAAGCTGGCCTCAGAAACTTCCCAGCTGTGTGACCCTGGGCAAGTCACTTAACTGCAATTGCTTAGCCCATACTGCTCTTCTGCCTTGGAATCGAAACTTTTAATCAATTCAAAGACAGAAGGTTACGGTTTTAAAAAGTCATGGAAAGAGCTATGTGAAGTTATGAAGAATGAAACAAGAAGAAACAAGAGAGAATTATATAAAGCAACAGAAATATTGTTTGAAGAGTGATTTGTGAATGTACACTTCCAGATAAATAGAAATAAGCAAAACAGTTTTATATATACACATCTTTTTTTGTCAAGTGATGCCCTTTCTAATGGGGGGAGGGAGAAAAGGGGGGAATTATCTGGGTATTTTAATAAAACAAATTTAAATTTAAAAAGAAAAATAATTGCCGGCATTGGTAGAGCATCTTAAGTTTAACCAAACACTTTACATATATCTCATGTGATCCTCACAACAATTCTGTGGGGGTAGTTAATAAAAGATGCATTATCCCCATTTTTCAGATGAAGAAACTGAGGTCCAGAGCATGTTGAGTGACTTGGCCAAGTTCAAGGATTCAGTTGGTCCTAGAGTGTGGAATAAGGAACAAAAAATGAAAATGGGAGAGAGGCAGACTTCATCTCCATATAAGGGAAAATGTTCTAATTACAGTTGTCTAAAGTGGAATGGACTCCATAAAGAGGAAACAACTTGCCCTTCAATGGAGACCTGCATGGGATGATGATGAATATAGCAAGGATGTTGGAATGAAGATTTATGTTTGTTTGTTTGTTTTTCAGAAATGTCATTTTTTAAAGTTTGTTTAATTAATTAATTTAGAATATTTTCCATGGTTACATGAATCATGTTCTTTCCCTCCTCTCCTCCCACCACCTCCTATAGCCAACACACATTTCCACTGGGTTTTACATGTATCATTGATCAAGACCTATATCCATATTATTAATATTTGCACTTAAGTGATCTTTTAGAGCAGTGGTTCCCAAACTTTTTTGGCCTATAGCCCCTTTCCAGAAAAAATATTACTTAGCCGCCTGGAAATTAATTTTTTTTAATTTTAATAGCAATTAATAGGTAAGATAAATGCACCTGTGGCCACCACCATTCCCCTGCATCACTGCAGCACCCACCAGGGGGTGGTGGCGCCCACTTTGGGAATCACTGGTTTAGAGTCTACATCCCAAATCATATCCCCATCGAACCATGTATTCAAGCAGTTGTTTTTCTTCTGTGTTTCTGCTCCCACAGTTCTTCCTCTGAATGTGGTTATTTTTCTTTCTCATAAGTCCCTCAACCTTGCTCTGGATCCTTGCATTGCTGCTAGTAGAGAAGTCCGTTATGTTCAATTGTACCACAGTGTATCCATCTCTGTGTACAATGTTCTCCTGGCTCTGCTCCTTTCACTCTGCATTAATTCCTGGAGGTCTTTCCAGTTCACATGGAATTCCTCCAGTTCAAAATAAAGATTTGTATAGAGATATAGGCAGAGTCAGGAAAAGCATGATACCACTAGGTTCTGTCCCATTCACAAACATTCTAGGGCTGTTCCTACTACTATATAGGTGGTGGGGAAAAGGAGAAAAGAGTTGGTTTCTGCTCTGCCCCTATTTCTCCTTTCAGCACCAGCTATACTACTACCGTTTTCATTCCCTTGCCCATCGGGTCACCACCATACACCCAGGGTCCCATCCATGGCTGTCATATTCCTCTCCTAAGTGCCTTTCCTCCAGTATCAGATGGCTTATACTTCCCTACACCATATCCAACCTCCACTTCAGTCCTCTACCCAAACCCAGACAAGCTCTGGATATCCAAGTTATGAGACTACTGCCTCAATTCAGTGTAAGCAGGATCAGCCAGAGAGATCAATATTAAAAGTAGTTTCTAGCTAGCTGGCTGCCAAAATTCCACTTAGTCCTAACTATGTCTTAGTCACAATTCTCTGATGTAACTTTCCATTATACTCTTGTGTGTGCCCACATGTGTGCATGTGTGTGCATGAGAGAGAGAGAGAGACAGACAGACAGAGAGACAGAGAGACAGAGACAGAGTCAGAGACAGAGACAGAGACAGAGACAGAGACAGAGACAGAGACAGAGACAGAGACAGAGACAGAGGCAGACAGACTTTTTTCTATTGGGATACCAAAGACATATAGTTGGAATTAGAATCAGAGGACCTCGTTCAAATTCTGACTGCTACTTTTCACATAGGTGATCTTGGGTAAGACTTTTACCTCTCTGAGCTTTCAGTTTCTTCATCTTTAAGAAATCAGGACTTTAAAGGTCCTTTCCAGTTTTAAACCTATAGTCATTTCATCCTATAGCCCTTCTTCTATTCTTTTTATCTTCTGATGCTCATGAAAACCTCACTTTCTCCTAGAGACACCAAGCCTCCTGGCATCCTTTTCCAGGTTTGTTGCTTGGAACTGGTGTTCTCTTTGCCCCTCAGTGACACTTTCAGAACTAATACTCAGTCACCACATTTTTCTTAACAACTGATCTTGTCCTGTCCAAATCACTATTGCTATCATCTTTGAACCTCCTGGTCATGTTCTTGCCCCCAAAAGTTCATTAGCTCCAGAAATCTTTAACCTGTCCTCTAAGAATATTTCAGATTACCAGTTCTTTGCTCTGTTCATCTTCATGATGAATCTCCAATAGGTTTCACATACACACATATAGGTGTGGTCTTATTTTGTATGCCACCCCTCCTCCATACACAGACACACAGATAACTTGGACTGGTATGCAACTCAACTGGACTTACCCTAGTTCCCAGAATTCTTAGTTATATCTCTGGGAAGAGATTGGAATAAATGGCTTCTGATGTTCCTTCTAATGCTATATCCCAGTGATTTTGAGATCAAAAACAATGATTAAGAACAGAAGTAGGAAAGATCCAGGGAAAGGAAGAAAGATTAATATTTAAGAAAGAGAGAAGTTTAGTTAGAGAGAGAAGTCAAAATGATATCAATGAAACAAGCATCCTCTCTTTTGTTATACCCCAAAAAGAATCTGGGAGTGAAATAAATATATCTCTAAAGTAACAGGTCTTTCTTATTTTTTGCTTGCTTAGCCTAATAGCAGGGCTAAGAAAAGAGGATGCAAATAGATGTGGTTCCTTCAAAAGAAGGCTAAGTTTTGGTGGGTGCCAGGTAGAGAATGAAAGGAAAGGGGAAAAAAGCCTTAGGACATCTAAACTTAACCCCAAGTTCTAACCCCCTAGGGATCTGTGGATTTAGATGAGAGAAAATTTACATCTTTATTTTTTTGAACTCTGACTGAAATTTAGCAACTTTTTGAATTTATTTAAAATATTATTCTAAGAAAGGGGCTATAGTTTGGCAGAAGTCCATGACAAAAATTGTTAAGGATACTTGATTCAGGATCATGAGTTTAAAATAGTTAGAGACCAAGGGGCAGCTAGGTGGCTCAGCAGATTGGGAGCTAGGCCTAGAGCCTGGAGGTCCTGGGTTCAAATATGTCCTCAGACATTTCCTAGCTATGTTTCCCTGGGCAAGTCACTTAATCCCTATTGCCTATCCCTTACCGCCACTCTTCTGCCTTGGAACCAATATGCAATGTTGATTCTAAGACAGAAGGTGAAGATATTTAATAATAGTGACTTTGGAGGTCATCTAGACCAAGTCTCATATGTTAAAGATGAGAAAAAGGAGGTCCCCTGGGGTGATGTGATTTGCTCAAAGCTACATTAAATGTTAAATGGTAGATACAAGATTTGAATTCAGGTCTTCTGGCACTTAATCCTGTTGTCTTCAGTGCCACAATAAAGTTTCTTAGAAATCATAGGTGAAAATGAGGGCAAAGGAGAACAACTTTGGGAGAATCAGGAAGGAACTTCCTATGGATATCATCAGCAGCCAATTTCCTGTGGGAATGTCGAGAACCGCCTGGAAATGATCTTTGATGCTGATCCCCACAGTAGATCTGTCGCTAATCCCAGGCATCCTCCATGACCCTTGTCCCTAGGCCAGGGGGGCTAGTTTGGTGGCTGGCAAAGGAGCTGCTAGGGAATGTGGAGGTTGGTGGTGGTAAGGGATCAAATAGACCACTAGATCCTAGGATCAAACCCAAAAGAAGGGGATGACAGCCACGTTCTGAAAGAGTCTGGGCAGTGAGCCGTGACACAGCTGCCACAGAACAGGGATGACCACTTACTCCTTTCCGTCCAGGTCCATTTCCAATTACAGTCTAGTAGGGAGGCAGGTGCCCAGGGCTCCAAGGAGCAATTAACATCCTGATTGGAAGAGACAGCTGGTGTCAGCTATAGAAGGGCCTTGTGTCACATCCATTTGTGGATCAAATGGTTTCTCTTGGAAGGAGGAAAGGAAGGAGAAGGAAGCAGAGAAGCCTTGAATGCATAATGACCCACCATAGCCAGAAAGATGAAATGCTTTCTTCATCTCCTTAGGGGTATTTAAGGGTAATAGCTGCCGTTCCTCATCAGGTAAGAAAAAAAAAGATAATAGCTTTTGTGGCTTCTTCTATAGGACCACATTGAACAAAGGGATATGTTACAGTCTCCACTGAGGCCTGGAACATTCGTGTTTCAACATTCTATAATGTCACAACATTTCTGCATCAGTGGTTTCTCTCAGGGTTCAAGTTGTTCAACATCCTTTTTTTTTTTTTTTAAGTTCATCCCTAGAGCCATATAAGAAAGGGAGAAGAAACCATTTTCATAATGATGTATTAAACAAAGAATTGGATTTAAGAGTCTGGGAGCTCCAGGCTCAAGTCCTGCCCATTGACATTATTTGCTGTGCAACAACAGGAAAGTTATCTACAAATACTGTATTTGAAGTTGTTTGTTGTTGTTTAGTCATGTCCAACTCTTCATGAGTCCATTTGGAGTTTTCTTGGCAAAGACATTGGAATGGCTTACCATTTTCCTTCTCTAGCTCATTTTTCAGATGAGGAAACTGAGGCAAACAAGGTTAAATGTCTTGCTCATGGTCACATGGAAAGTGTTTGAGGTCAAATTTCTCTCTCTCAGGTCTTCCCAGCTCCAGCCTTTTATCTAGTATGCCACATAGCTGCCCATACTTGGAATTAGGAAGATCTGAATTCAAAACCTACCTCAGTCACTCAGTTAAATGATTCAGTTAAAGCACTATGCATGCCCCTTGACCTCATCCAGTCCCAGTTTCTTCATTGTATAATGGGGATAACAATACTTACCTCACAGGGTTGTTGGGAAAAATCAAATGGTATAACACAAGTAAAGCAGTTTGCAAACCTTAGGCCGCTATATACATACTGGCTGTAATTATAATTATTATTGTTATTATTAACTAACCTTTCTCAGTGTCCGTTTCCGCTTATATAAAATTATCAGGATTACATTAATTGGCCTGCAAGATCTCTTTTTTTTTTAAACCCTTAACTTCTGTGTATTGGCTCATAGGTGGAAGAGCGGTAAGGGTAGGCAACGGGGGGTCAAGTGACTTGCCCAGGGTCACACAGCTGGGAAGTGTCTGAGGCCGGATTTGAACCTAGGACCTCCTGTCTCTAGGCCTGGCTCTCAATCCACTGAGCTACCCAGCCGCCCCCTGCAAGATCTCTTTTAATTCTAAGTCCATAATCAACTGAGGTCAGCTTTCTGATCAGAATTCACATAATGGAGGTCAGGTGATCTGTTAGAGTCTACAAAAGTGCTATGGTTTAGCAGAATACTAAACATGTTAAAGTATGAACTTAGGTTCATGAATCCCCTGAAATCTATCTATGGACCCCTCCCTTAGGCTCCATTTAAAGAACACCTAGACCAGGTGATTTCTAAGACTTCTTCCTCTTCTAAAATCTAGGATTATCATAAGGAAAAAGACTTATACAAAAATATTTATAGCTATGCCTTGTGGTGGCAAAAAATTGGAAAATAGGGGATGCCCTTCGATTGGGGAATGGCTGAACAAATTGTGGTATCTGTTGGTGATGGAATATTATTGTGCTGAAAGGAATAATGAACTGGAGGAATTCCATGGGAACTGGAAAGACCTCCAGGAATGGATGCAGAGAGAAAAGAGCAGAACCAGGAGAACATTGTACATAGAGACTGATACACTGTGGCACAATTGAATGTGATGGACTTCTCTACTAGCAGCAGTGCAATGACCCAGGACAATTCTGAGAGACTTATGAGACAGAACGCTATCCACATCCAGATAAAGAACTGTGGGAGCAGAAACACAGAAGAAAAACAACTGCTTGATTACACCGGTTGATGGGGATATGATTGGGGATGCAGACTCTAAATTAGGGATTGGCAACGAATGGCTCTTGAGCCATATCTGGCTCTTTTGAGGGCCAGATATGGCTCTTTCTGCAGGAGCCATAAAGTCATTTTTTTTTTCAGGCACTGTTATAGGAATGCGCACTGTGAGCACTGTACGGCTCTCACAAAATTACATTTTAAAAAATGTGGCGTTTATGGCTCTCATAGCCAAAAAGATGGTTGACCACTGCTCTAAATGATCACCCTAGTGCAAATATCAATAATATGGAAATAGGTCCTGATCAATGATGCATGTAAAACCCAGTGGAATTTTGCGTTGGCTATGGGAGGGGGTAGGAGAAGGGAAGAGAAAGAACATGCATCTTGTAACCATGGAAAAATATTCTAAATTTATTAACTAAATAAGATTTTAAAAATAAATAAATAAAATCTAGTATTCTGAGATTCCCAGGAAAAGGCCAAAGCAGACAATCAGCCAAGTACTCCCAATTTACTGTCATTATCCTCCAAGACTGTTGGTTGGTATTTCCCAACTTTCCTTTTAGATTCAGAGAAATTCCCCCCAAATCTACCTACAAGATGGTCAAATAGCCTGGGCTGTTAAGGGAATTGAGCTGAACAAGCAAAAAACCAAAACGAAACAAAACAAAACAGCAGTCAAAAAGTCTCCAGTGAAAGTTTCGGATGTTTGTTCTTCTCTGAGTCTCCTGGGCCAGCTTGGGTTTTAATGAATTCTGTTGGGTACAGCACTATCTATGGTTATTTGCAAAGGGACAGAAAGGAGGCCAATTAGCATACACAGTGAGAGTTCAGTTCTGGAATTTCCACAAGGTCAACTCAAGACAAGTTCTCATCGTCCAATTAGCTTTCTTCTCTTTCAAAGGGGGTCAGACTTCCTCACTACCCTTCCCCCTTCAATGAGGTTCAGAAAAGTGAGGAGTTAGAACACCCCTAGAGACACAGAACCCTGGAGTTCTGTACCCACCTTAGCATTCTGAGACTTCAGCTAAAGGAAAAAGGTTTTACATTCTCCTTAGATTCAAATACACTACTCTGAGCTATTGTCCTCATCAGTTAATCCTTACCCTGCAGAAAACAGATCCCTGAGCCACCCTCTTTCCTCCCCATAGGCTACAAAGGGTTTTAGAGATCAGTCCAGTACTTTTTTTTTCCAGATAAAGAAACTGAGGTTCTGACAGTTCACATAATTTGCTCAAGATCAAAAAGGTAAACAAGCAGAAGAGGTAGGATATAAAGTCAAGTGCTCTAATTCCAAGACCTGAACTTCCTACCCCATCTCTCAGTTCTCAAACCCATATAAATAATGCTACAAGAAAGATGTGGTTGATCATTCTATGTCTTTCATTTCTTTCATTTTCAAAGTACAAAACTTGCTTTTATACTCAGGACTTATCACAGTGCCTGCCACTTTCCCTATTTTCTGTATCCAAAGTGGCTAAGACAATGGGTCAAAAATTGTCTAGAATGGTTAGCAGAAAACTTCCAAACTAAGTTACTCACCCCTGAAGGTTGTAGGCTCTCCCTAGGAGGTTTGTAAGAACAGAAGAGATAGATAGGCATGTCTATCTGATGGGAGGTCATTGAAGCACTAACTGACTTTCGTGGGTCAAAGGTAAGAATTGAGATTTCTGGTTCTTGGAATCACCATGAGCCAAGTTTAAAGAGATCTTTGCCACCTTTCTGTCCATCCCCTTCATGTCTTCTGCCTCTTAGGCAACCTGTGCCGAAGGTCCTGGGATCTGTCTGCCAAAGGATTAAGACTTTTATTTTGAGAGTCTTGTTTGTTCTGACACTGTATGGAGTGGACAGGAGGCAGATAGTGGCTATCTTTCGCACTCCTCTCCATGTCTGTCAAGTGCCTGCTGACAGCCTGCTTGCTCCTCTGTGTCCGGACAGATGAGAGAGCCCTAGCTGACCTCAGTGCCCTGAGGACACTGCAACTGAGAGAAGGTGGGGTGGAGACATGAATGAGAGTTGGGAGATGGGGTAGTAAGAAGTCCAAGCTGGTTATTTTCATTGAGTATGTTCCAATGAGTCATGACGGTTGGCCATTGATAATTTCCTGGCTGCACAGTATGTGTGGGAAGAAGGGTCTCTATTAATCCAGATGCTCTGGAAACAAACACTTCAGGAGGATGCCAGCTCCAATCTAAGAGAACCAACTTTCTTCTTTGGCAGAAAAATATGAAAAGAAGGAAAAGCAGCTGAGGAGAGAGGAACAAGGAGGATGGTGGGGTTGGAATCTGGCTCCTAGTTCATTTTCTACAGGAACAGCAGAGTTCGAAGTTCAGAACTTCTTTAGCCGTCTCTGCACACTGTCCAAACGTTCTAAGCAGATCTGGAATATGGTTAGTTTTCCACTTCCCCACTCCAATGATCTTTTCCTGTAGCTATCCTCACCTACCCTAGAGGAAGTTCCCAAGCTTCTGCCTTATTCCATCTCAAGAACCTCTTCTTAACCTCTGGAAGTTGCCAGGAAAGAGACTTTTGCTTCAGCCTATGCAGATCATTAGATTATTCCCATACTAAAAAGGCACAGTGGCAACTAGGTGGTACAGTGGATAAAGGGCCAGAGCGTGAGTCAGGAAGACTCATTTTCCTGAATTCAAATTTGGCCTCAGACATGTGCCTGGGCAAGTCAGTAAACACTGTTTGCCTCAGTTTCTTCATCTGTAAAATGAGCTAGAGAAGGAAGTGGCAAACTACTCCAGTATTTTTGCCAAGAAAACTCCAAATGGGTTAATGAAGTTGTACATGCCTGAAAGGGCTGAACAAAAAAAGCATAGAGGAATGAATGTTAAGCAAAATTGGGTAGAACCAGCAAAGTCCTAAAAAGGTAGAATCACTGGAAGACTCTGTTTTTAGTGATCCCTGGGCTGAAAATTTGGTTTGGAAAGATGCTCCAGGAAGCTCCAGGGGAGAACCAAATGAGATAACAAATGGAAAGGACTTTGAAAAACTTTAAAGAGATTCATGGATGCTAGCTATTACTAATTGTGATCAGAGTCAAAATCCAGAGCAGTCATTTTGAGTGTAAAACCTATCTTGATGCTTAACATATTTTTAAAAATCACCACTACCACCACTAAAAACCTAAGGTCAGAGTGACTAATTCCATTACTTCCTGGCAAATAGAGGGAGAAGAAATGGCAGCAGTGTTACATTTTATATTCTTAGACTTACAAATCACTGCAAATGGAGACTGCAACCATGAAATTAAAGGATGCTTGCCTTTTGGGAAAAAATGTCATGGCAAATCTGGAAGGCATACTAAAAAGCAAAAAAGGTCCAAAAAGCAAAAAAGGTCCAAAGAGTCAAAACTATGGATTGTCCAGTAGCTATTTACAGTTGTGAGAATTGGATTATAAGGAAAGCTTTTGCTACAGAATTGATGCTTTCAATTGGGGTGCTCAAGTAGACTTGGAAAGATCTTTGGACAGCAAGGAAATCATATCAGTCAATACTTAAAGAAATTGATTCAGACTATTTTTTTGAAAGGACAAATACTGAAGCGAAGGCTTAAATATTTAGCCATGTAGTAAGAAGACAGGGTTTGCTAGAAAAGACCCTTATGCTGGGAAAAATTGAAGGGAAAAGGAGAAGAAGCTGAGAGAGGATGAGATGGACAGATAGTGTCATGGACAAGCATGAGTTTGGATAGTCCTCAGGAGATAGTGCAGGATAAAAGGTCCTGGCATGCTATGGGCCATGAAGTCATGAAGAGTTGGACAGGGCTGAACAACTGAAGAAGAAGAAGATACCTAAAAAGGTTTAGGAAAGGAAGAAAAGACACATCTTCATTTTCTTTTTAAAGCAGGAATTCTTAATTGGTGGGGGGGGGGTTGTGTGTGATTTAAATAGGTCTATGAATTTAGATAGCAAAAATTTACATTTTTATTTCAATATAATTTCTCTCCATGGCGATTACCAAAAAAAAATATGTTACTGTGTGCATTTGAACACATTCTGAAAGAAGTTCATAAATCTCACCAGAAAATCTAGAGAGCAGCCAGTGGTACAATGTGTAAAGCATTGAGTCTAGAGTTCAAATCAAGGGTTCAGGAGTTTGAGTCAAAAGATCTGAGTTCAAATAATGCCTCTTACCCCTACTAGTTATGTGCCTCAGTTTTGCTACCTGTAAAATGAGAGTAGTAATAGCACTCATGTTCTAAGGTTGTTATGAGGATCAAATGAGATATTATTTATAAAATGCTTTGATAAAATTAAGACATCACATAAATGCTATCTTTTACAGTTATTACTAAAAGTATATTGATTGCATTAATTTCACTCAATATCAAGTGCCTATTAGCCATTAATTAGATGGTAGAAAAAGTGCTTCTCTCCACTATTTTAGTTAATCCAAGGCATACAGTATGAGAATTTTCATTTGATATTGATAAAAATATGATTCTCTATATTAAATAGAGCTAAAGTGGAACCTTCATACTCTAAACCTAACCTCCAGAGATCATGCCCTGAAAGAGCTTTGCTTCTTAGCTATGAAATCTCACCTTACCTTTCCCCTTTCTCCTCTCCCTTTCCTTCATAAATCCTAAGAGACAAAAATTCCCTTTATATGCAGCTTACAAAGAGAGTTTCTATGGGGTACTGAGAAGACCTATGATAGTCTGTTTGGATTTTTTAAAACCTTTACCTTCTGTCTTAGACTCTATACTGTGTATTGGTTCCAAGGCAGAACAGTGGTAAGGGCTAGGCAACAGGGGATAAGTAACTTGCCCAGGGTCACAGAACTAGGAAGTTTCTGAGGCTAGATATGAAACCAGGACCTCTCATTTATATACCTGGCTTTCAATCCACTGAGTTACCTAGCTGCCTCACTCCTTACAACTTAGTTTTTAATCTGGGGTCTGAGAACATTTTTTTAAAAAATATTTTGATAATTATCTCAATAAAATTGGTTTTCTTTGTAAAATCCTATGTATAATTTTAAAAAAACAGTATTCTGAGAAAGGGTTCAAAGCTTCACAAGACTGACATCGGGGTTCATCACCTACACACACAGTCTTATTTTTGTCTTTGTATTCCCAGCACTTAGGTGACTAACATAGAATTTCTTTAAGAAATACTTCTTGCATTCATTCATTCATTCATTCATTCATTCATTCATTCCCTGGCATGAGTTCCACTGCTCTTTAGTTCACAACCTTTGGTAATAACCAATGATAAAAGTGTATCTTAAATGAGCTGAAGATTCTCTACCCTGTTTCTTCTCACCTTTTCCATCACGGCTCCCATCTTTAATTCATCCCAAGCAGCAAACCTATCAAAACCATCCAACTGGCAAAGAGCCCTTTTAGCACATTCCATTATCACCACTACTTCAGCTCTTTGGTTGGTCTCTGCCTCTTCTTTGAAAAACACATAATTTAGTTGTCTCCATTCCTTTCCCATCAGAACTGTCACAGACCACTACCCCTATCCCAGTTGGAGAAATATTAGTTAACAATTAAGGTTATGGGGCAGCAAAGTAGCTCAGTGGATTGTGAGTCAGACCCAGAGACAGGAGGTCCTAGGTTCAAATCTGACCTCAGAAACTTCCCAGCTGTGTGACTCTGGGTAAGTCACTTAACTACCACTGCCTAGCCCTGAGTGCTCTTCTACCTTCAAAACAATACACAGTATTAATTCTAAGATGGAAGCAAAGATTGGAAATTTAAAAAAAAAATCAAAAGTTAAAACAGGAACATCGAGGGATGGTGGATACATCACACTTAAAAACCCTCCAAGACCAAATCCTTGAGAGAGGCGAAACCCTGCTGTCTTATTTACTCAGGGAGAGAGTACTTCAGATGTGGCTTCAGGTTCCAGAGAAGATTTGAGATTTTGCCCAGTTTTCTAGCTGAGAAATCAGAAATACAAGGATGTCAAGAATTTTCTCCAAGGTCACCCAGTGGGTGGTGGCTGCTCAGCTGGGATCTAGAGCTCAAGATCCTTCCCAGTTACCAGTTTCTCTAACCACTAGACCACACAGTCAATGTTTAATGTATGCTCAGCAAACCTCAAATTCCTGGACTGGAGAAATAAGACTTTCCCAAAACAGAGCTCTTTTTGTGAACATTCTTAGCAAAAAATGAAGAAAAAAAAATATGTACACATATATATCAATCTATCTATATATCTATATCTATATAGATATGGACATATCATTCCAGCTGTAGGTCGGGACTCATGTTAGGAAAACTGGTATTCATTTTTAAAAAGCATCTAACTTCAAAATGTTGGCAACAGGAATAAAACACTACCCCCTTGGATTTTGTCCTGGAGTACCTTTCTCCAAAGAGCTCAATTTTCTTTGCAGATAAATTGAATTCATGTCATAGCATCTCTGCAAGGGATTTGTAGGCTAATACCATCATTTGATTTTACAACTAGCCCAGCACAATAACTAGCACACAAATGTTCATTAAATTAAATTGCCTTGAAAGAACTGAGGTACCAAAAGTTTGATGTCAAAGGCCCTCAGCAATACAGTAAATTAACTGCAAAAAGAGGAACAAAAACGCAAGTCTCTCTCTTGATTTCTTGTCTAATGTACTCACTGGTAATTGATTTTTCCAATTAGTGTTAGGAATTGGAACAGGTAGAAAACCAAATGTTTATCTTCCTTGAGTAATTTTAAAATATTTATGATGTGTCTCTCTCTCTCTTAATTTAAACCAAAATGTACTTTAATGAGGATAAAAATTTGACACTGTATACTCAAGGATTATTCAGTGGTCTTACTAACATTATTCTTGGGGATCCAGTTGGGTGGCACAGTGGATAGAGGGCTGAGCCTAGCTTAGACACTAACTCTGTGACCTTGAACAAGTCATTTAACCATTGTTTGCCTGTATGTCTATGGAATGGCCTCAATATTTTCAAAGAAATCCATCACCAGAAGGTTGGGCACAATGTGATTAATTTTTTTTGGTTATAATAATTCATGAATAAGATATAGAATGGCTATGATCCTCAGTGGGGTTGAAGGAGTAGTGTGATGCGGTGGAGAGAGATCTGTATTTGGAAGCAGAAGACCAGAGTTTAAATCTCAGTCCTACCATTTACAAATCATGTGACCACTGGTGATTTACTTCACAGTGCTTCGCTTTTCTCATCTGAAATATAAGGGTAGAAAGAATTGTTGAACTAGATGATTCCCTAAAAGATCACTTTTGGCTCTTGGCCTATGGGGAAAATCCACATACAAAGTGAAATCATAGAGTACAGAAGTTCTAAAACACGACTAAACTATTGAAGTTCTGCTAGATTGTTCTGAAATGCCTTCATCCTTGAACTTGCCTCTGAATGGTCAAAGTGTCCTTTTTTAATTAATTGATGAGTCAAACAGGAAAGAATCAAGCCAAACCCACATTGTTATGAATGAATTTTTTTTAATCTCACACAGTTAAAATACAATATGAATTCAGGGTACAGTATATAAAAAACTCTCCAGCAAAATGATGTGCCAGCATCAGCTACTAAAACAAATGGAAAAAAAAATCTCCCCCATAAGAAATGGTTTTTTTGCATTTTCTTAAAAAAAAAAAACAATAAAACATAGACACGTACATCGCTACATCTCTAAGCTACCTCAGCTCCAATTTTTTAAAAAGCACCTGCTTTTCCTTTTTTTAAAATCTTGCTTTTAAAATTTCCACTTTTAAAAAATATAAATTATATGAAAATACAAGTTGGAAAATAGTCGAACACAATATAACATTTTTCCCCCCTACACTTCTCAGCTTAAAAAAATTCTTATGTAAAAAAACAACAATGTTCAATAACTGAGGCAGTATTCTTGGTGGAGATATTTCCATTATAATATATATTTTATATTATATATGTATATGTATACATATATTTATTGTTCCTTGAAACTTCTTTGGAATGTAGGCAATAGTTCAACGGATTTATATAGACCCCAACAGAGAAAGCAGCATGCACAGCATGACTAGAGTAGAGATGGTGTTTATCCACCATGAAGAAAAGGTAGGTTTAATACTCCAAAAACCCAGAGTGTTTAACGCCAAAGTAAGGACAGGCAACACTGGGGGGACATCCAGCTGTTCTGTTCAGAGAAGGCCCCAACCTTTTGATGCTTCTTCCAACCCTTTTGGCCATAGAATAGGGCTAAATAGAGGGCTATCCTTCTCCTGGAGAGAAGAGGGAACAGGAGGAACCAGAAGCCAAAATCCATTGACAGTACATTAGACATCTCCATAGAAGTTGGGATGACATCAAGCTGAACCAGAATTGCCCATCCCTCCTCTAGAGTTAACGTGTTTTTTTTTAATTAAAGAAAAGCAAAAAGGTAACAATTCAGCTACATTTCCAGTGTATAAATCACCCATCATTCATCCTGGGATGGTCTGTCTTTTGGACAGAGAGAGGGAGAACAAGAATCTGGCTAGGCCACCACATTTTTCTTGGCAAAAGCAGAAGCTGCAAATACTGAGTACGGTGCTAAGGAGGGGTTGGGGACGGCAATAAAAAGACCCTCAGGAAAAGCAAGATTATAAGGACTAGAAACTACTAAGTGTTTCAGCATTCTCTTATGTCTACTATACAACTGTAGGAATTATTTGAAAAGCAAGTATTTTCAGCCTAAATTCGAAAGGAAAAGGGTAATGAGATGAATAAATGATTTTATGCCTGGTTGCAAATAGTAAGCAAAGAGCTATGTTAAGCCACAGGTTCTTCCCCCACCCCCCCATTGAAATAGGAAAAGACTGAACTGGGAAACTCAGACATTATTTCAAAGTTTTGTAGCACAAGCAAATACGCACATATGTACACACACACACACACACACATACACACACACACACACACAGCTTTGCCAGTGACCAACAAGACAATACAATGTTGGGGAAAGCAACATAGTCCAACTTATTCCACCAAAGACCTCCCTGAGCAGCCCCAAATATTACAATGGGAGCTTTATTAAGGCACCTGACGTAACAGGCAAAATGCATAATGGCCTGACCTAACTCCACTTTGTCCACCATTTCCTGTCTCCATCTTTAGCAAGCAGGCTTGGGACAGTCATGAATTGATCACAAAGCCTCCACACTTTTTTTTAATGATCAAGGCTTTAAGAGCTGACCCAAGAGTAAGTCTTCTCATTTCTAGGATATATACCACAAGGTAATTTGAGCAGCCAATTTTTCATTGAGAATCTAGGAAGGGCTGGCCTAGAAGTAACCCATCTTGAATTTTCTTTCCATTCTCATACTGAAAGCTGAACTAGAGTCCTTTCAACATCTCCATCTTCATCTCATTCATTAGGTATCCATCAAGGTACTTATAATAACTTCAGGCACTTTTTTACTCACTAGTTGCTTACTTCCCCCCAACACCATCAATGGTTCTCCAAAGACCATGCCTACGTAACAAAGAAATTAAAAGCACTGAACTCTTGAAGGGTTAGTTAATAGAGGGAGAAGGGGATGGGGGAGTGCTCTCCACACACAAGTGACCTTTTCCTACTAAATCTAGTCTCCTTCCATCATGCTTCCTTTACCTGCAAACCTTTCCTCTCCTCTACATTATCGATCCATCTTCACTTCTCTGATTACAAGATAACACATCCGAGGACCAGACCCTAAAAAGGGGTAACACTGACTACTTGCTTAACATCCCTAGTCTCAGTTGACTTCAATTCTTTAAAGAAAAGCCTTAAGCTTTTCCCCCTGTGGAATTCTATACCAAACTATCTGCTCTGAATTATCTAAATTTCTATGACTCCCCTCCTTGCTAAAACTCCACTAGCCAAAATGGCTTAATTAGAAATTTTCCAGCTCTTGACCCATCTCCTGCAGCTTCCTTTCATTCATCATTCAGTAAAAATAAATTTCTCCTCACTGAGAAATGAGAGTTTGGGGGAAGGGAAAATGGATAACAGAAGAATAATGTGTGACAATCCCAGCATCTTATAAGGACAAAATGTAAAGGGGGAAATAGGAGATGGGGGTGGTTAGGTGGATAGCTAGGACTTCAATGCATTCAGAATTTATTTCTCTAGCTCTGATAGCTATCTTACATGCATACACCTTCAATTGCTTTGAATATATATATATATATATATATATATATATATATAATTGAGAACTAACAGAGAACCATCTCCATATCCATCTTCCCCTCTACAATAAGGCCAGTGCTACTACAATGACTACAGTTCCAGGTTACAGCTTTGAAATACATTCAGTTAAAAGACTTAATGATTTTCTTAGTTCTACATTAAGTCCAAACCCCAAGAGTCTGCTAATGGCAAATGAGAAAATGGATGTGATGGTAAGAAATATTCACAGGTGAGATTCACATGCACTGAAGAACATTTTTTCATCCCTGATACCCAAATCACCCTTATTTTTTCCTACATGTATGAGTCTTAAATTTTTGGACTCCTTAATCTCAAAGATAAAGCTACACTTTTCCAGTGGGGTCTATATAAACAGTTTTCTTTCACTGTGACCGAATCCTCAGCCGGCATACAGAGCAAACTCGCACAGAATGGCAATACTGAGAC
Organism: Gracilinanus agilis; assembly: GCF_016433145.1. Classification (NCBI taxonomy): domain Eukaryota; kingdom Metazoa; phylum Chordata; class Mammalia; order Didelphimorphia; family Didelphidae; genus Gracilinanus; species Gracilinanus agilis. The sequence continues at coordinate 159,767,131 of NC_058132.1, read as the reverse complement.
CACCTTAGAGCTTAAGACGATTTTTTAAGAAAAAAAATACTGGCACAAAATTTAATAAAATAAATTTTAAACACAAAAAAACTTGGTCCCCTCCCCACTGAAGTTCATTTTTTTGTTCCAAAAGCAGAGCAAAAGGTAAAGAGTAAAAGGGACCAGAGTTCTTGTGTTTTTCCAAGGTCTATCCCCAGAACAGAACCTTCTATCCCACCCTTTTTGCCCTCCCAGCCCTTAAAAAAATCTATCATTTCATCAGTCTTTTGACTTCCCGAAGTGTCAGTTTCTTTTGCTTATCAATAAGGCCATAACCAAAGTGGCATCTTTTCAATGAATTGTTTCTATAAATGATTCAATATTTGACTCTCCTCACTTAAACCAGATTCTTCTGGCTTCTTTGAAGATCCTCCCTTTCCCTTTAAAATCTCTCCTTCCCTAGTTTAAAAGTCCTTCCTTACTTTCCATTGGCAGCCACACCACCATCAGTTATAGCTTCGGCTCAGTTCCCACCCCTGAATGTAAAAACTGAGTTTCTCACTTCTGGAAAATAATAATAAAAAACAAAAACAAAAAACAGACAATTTAAAATCAACAGTCCGACTGATACACTCAGTCTTTGAAATGCAAAATTGTCCCTGTTTCCTTCCAACTCTGTCACTCATCTGCATCAGGTTTGACATCTAACATGGCATGGAGTTCCTCAGGCGTGTACCCAAGCAGGCTCTGCAGGTCACACACAAAGCGATAAACATAGCGTTTACCCGCTGTCTTATGGATGATGTTTTTGTCATAGTAGTAACGTAGGCCACGGCTCAGTTTCTCGTAGTTCATCTTGGGCTTGTTTTTCCTTTTGCCCCATCTCCTGGCCACCTAAAAGGAAGCAGTAGAGTACAAAAAAATTAATATTGCATTTTTAAAATGTGTTGGACCAAATACCCATATTGATATGTGCCATACGATATCACAAAGAATCAGAAAATTATATGTAAAAATAAATTTGTGGCAGCTCTTTCTGTAGCAGTAGGGAAGAGGAAAACCCAATAACTCAGATGATGTCCCCCAGCAGAGAAATGGCTAAAAAATGGCATGTGAAAATAATAGACTATTATTATTGATTCACAAAAAATAAAAAGGGTTATTTCAGACAAAAACTAGGAAGAACTGTAGGAACTTATGCAATGGGAAGTGGGAAGAACCAGGGGAACAATTAACATAAAAAATTATAAAGAAAAAAATCTGAAAGACTTAAAAACTGTGATCAATGCAACTATAAATCAGGATTCCAGAAGCTCAAAGATGAAGAATTGTATTCATCTCCTGCATATTTTTGTGTACAGTCAATTCAGAGATTTGCTTTTTTCAACCATACTTATTTATCATGGGGTTTTCATTTGCTCTCTTTTTTGTTTGTTTGGGAGACGGGAAAGACAGAAAATAAATGTTTAGTTGAAAAAGTATTTATTTTTAAATACATTTTATAAAAGTTTGTAAAAGTATTTTATCTTTAAAATAAATTTTAGTAGAAAAAATTAGATTAATTTTAAAAAAAAATAATAAAATTAAAAGACATTTAGTAAGTTCTATTTTTAAGTGCCAGGGAAAGATAAAACTTGGTAGATTTTTGTTTCTGTCATCAATGAATACTGATACAGAAGTAGCAGAGAAACTAATCTAGAACTCTAAATAATGAGTAGGGACAAAGCTTCTTGATTTGGAAAAAGAACAAAAAGTTGCAGTCCTATCTGGCATCAATTCTATTAATGGTATTTAGTCATCTTAGAAATGACTCATTTGATTCAAGGAGTTAGGCAAGTCCTAACCATTAATATACAAAAGTCTGAGAAAAGTCCAAAATCCTTCATATGATTCCAATTGTATCCCTCACTTAAGATTTGATGAGAAGAATCCCAAAGCTTCATAAACTTTACTTGGGTTCATTACTCTCCCTCCCTAGGCCTCAATCTCCTCATCTATAAAATGAGGAAGGACAAGATGATCATTCATATCCCTTCTGGCTCTAGATCTCATGGTGTCCAAATGGACCAGAATTCATATGGCTGGGAAAATGGAATGTGGCATCCAGCTCCAAGCTAGTCCCTGTCCAAGGTTCTCTCTCATAGCACTCTCAATATATTCCCTTCTTACCTCATCTGGGTCAGAGAGTTTGAATTCCCAGCCATCTCCTGTCCAGCTAATAAATGACTGACAGGATTTATCTGTGAGTAACTCCAGAAGAAACTGCCACAGCTGGATTGGTCCACTGCCTAGAAACAAATAATTGTGAAGCATTATATCAGATGCACCCCACTCTTCATAAGTGTAACTGAATTACAGAGCTTGCCCTCCTTTTCTCCTACTCTCCCTGTTCATCTCCAGGACAAAACAAAGACATACACAGTATAAATGTTATAGTCATGTATGATTAAACTAGGCAGAAAAAAAGGCAAAGAGCTTTCTTACAAAAAACTAGCATTTGTCAAAGGCTTCTTCAGCAACTATTGAGATAATCATGTGATTTTTGTTTGTTAGATTGTTGATATGGTCAATTAAGTGGATGGTTTTCCTAATGTTGAACCATCCTTGCATTCCTGGTAAAAAGGAAAGTTTTTAAAACCAAGCAAGAGTTAGAGAAAATTACAAAATGTAAAATAAATAATTTTGATTATATTAAATTAAAAAGCTTTTGTACAAACAAAAACAATGCAACCAAAATCAGAAGGGAAACAACAAATTGGGAAAAAATCTTTATAACAAAAAACTCTGACAGGGGTTTAATTACTCAAATATACAAGGAGTTAAATCAATTGTATAAAAAATCAAGCCATTCCTCAATCTATAAATGGGCAAGGGACATGAATAGGCAATTTTCACAGAAAGAAATCAAAACTATCATTAAGCACATGAGAAAGTGCTCTAAATCTCTAATAATTAGAGAAATGCAAATCAAAACAACTCTGAGGTATCACCTCACACCTAGCAGATTGGCTAAAATGAAAGAAGGGGAGAGTAATGAATGCTGGAGGGGAGGTGGCAAAATTGGGACATTAATGCATTGCTGGTGGAGTTGTGAACTGATCCAACCATACTGGCTGGCAATTTGGAACTATGCTCAAAGGACTATAAAAGACTGCCTGCCCTTTGATCCAGCCATACCATTGTTGGGTTTGTACCCCAAAGAAATCATAGATAAACAGACTTGTACAAAAATATTTATAGCCATACTTTTTGTGGTGGCAAAAAACTGGACAAGGAGGGTATGCCCTTCAATTGGGTAATGGCTTAACAAATTGTGGTATATGCTGGTGATGGAATACTATTGTGCTAAAAGGAATAATAAACTGGAGGAATTCCATGTGAACTGGAAAGACCTCCAGGAATTGATGCAGAGTGAAAGGAGCAGAGCCAGAAGAACATTGTACACAGAGACTGATACACTGTGGTAAAATCGAATGTAATGGACTTCTGTACTAGCAGCAATGCAACACAGGACAGTTCTGAGGAACTTATGGTAAAGAACGCTACCCACATTCAGAGGAAGAACTGCAGGAGAGGAAACACAGAAGAAAAGCAACTGCTTGAACACATGGATTGAGGCGGACATGATTGGGAATGCAGACTCGAAACTACCACACCAATGCAACTATCAGCAATTTGGAAATAGGTCTTGATCAATGACACATGTTAAAACTAGTGGAAATGCGCATCGGCTATTGGGGGGGAGGAGTCGGGGGGTGAAGGGGAAAGTAAGAGCATGAATCATGTAACCATGTTAACTTTTCTAAAAAATAAAAATTATTAAATGAAAAAAAACTAGCATTTAATGACGCATCAATGGCCTTGTTATTTCTGATTCATCAATATCACTTATTATTAAGCAACATATATAGCTGCTTGTCTTTTGAGATTTGCTATGGCATTATACCTTTCTCTTTGATTTAAAAAAAGTCATTATAATATTTTCCCTAGATGATTGTTAGAATGCAAGGCATTGGGAATGGAATAAATATTACTTTATCTTAGGTTTGACTCCCTATCTTGCAAACTGAAGTATCTCTATCACTAAGGCATTTCCTTGGAAATAGATTATGTTTAACACTTTCTTTCTTCTTCCCATCTTCATTTCCCCACACTCCACATACTGTGAAATAGAATGAGACATACATTTTTAGATTCAGAAATTTGCTTTGCTTAACTTTGCATAATTGTTACAAAGGTTCTTTGTTTATTCTTTCTCCTTTCCTTGCATTCTTTCCTTCCTTCCTTCCTTCCTTCCTTCCTTCCTTTTTCTTTCTTCCTTT